>NC_092710.1:302322367-302324867 GCF_047496885.1 Scyliorhinus torazame
GCAGTTTTCCTTGGGGAGGTGGAGAAGAAAAAAGAGAGCTAGGTGGGGACGGCATGAAGGGGAGCGAGTATCAGGCATATAGGCTAGAATTAGCAGGAGAAGGAGAGAAAGAGGAGGAGAAGTAGAAGTAGAAGTAGAAAAAGAGAGAGAAAAAATTGAAAACAACCGGAACGAAGAAGTGGCGAGGGTGCTAGGGTGGCCAGCTTGAATAGGCGAGAAGACGGTGCTGCAGATGCCTACGGCCATACTAGTCTGAAAACGCCCGATCTCGTCTGATCTCGGAAGCTAAGCAGACTCAGGCCTGGTTAGTACTTGGATGGGAGACCGCCTGGGAATACCAGGTGCAGTAGGCTTTTGCGGCCAGCAGAGACTGCTCACGCCAAGCACTCTCCACACCAGAGGCAGGCCAACCTTTTGCTGCTCTCTGCGTCCTCGCCATTCCTCCCAACACTTGCCTGCGGGCTCAACTCAGGCAGGCGGCTTGGTCGGGCCATTCAGCTGCTGCAGCTTTGCCGGGCCTTTGCAACGCAGCACGGTTAGTTGCCTTGGCGTGCTGCACTTTGATGGGCCAGCCAGCTGGCCCGTGTGGCCGCAAGCCAGTGTGTCGGCAGGACGTTCTCCTAGCCTGAAGGCGCCGCATGAATGCAAGTTGTGGCATTGGGGCTGGTGTGGAAAGCGAAGGAAGAGAGAGCTGGCTTGCATTGCCTGCCTGACCCTTGTGCTGGCTGTGCTGAGAGAAGTGCGCAGCGTTGCAATGTGGAAAGGCAGCAGCGTGCAGGCGGCAGGCTGGTGTGAGGTGGGCGGGGCTTGCAGTTTTCCTTGGGGAGGTGGAGAAGAAAAAAGAGAGCTAGGTGGGGACGGCATGAAGGGGAGCGAGTATCAGGCATATAGGCTAGAATTAGCAGGAGAAGGAGAGAAAGAGGAGGAGAAGTAGAAGTAGAAGTAGAAAAAGAGAGAGAAAAAATTGAAAACAACCGGAAAGAAGAAGTGGCGAGGGTGCTAGGGTGGCCAGCTTGAATAGGCGAGAAGACGGTGCTGCAGATGCCTACGGCCATACTAGTCTGAAAACGCCCGATCTCGTCTGATCTCGGAAGCTAAGCAGACTCAGGCCTGGTTAGTACTTGGATGGGAGACCGCCTGGGAATACCAGGTGCAGTAGGCTTTTGCGGCCAGCAGAGACTGCTCACGCCAAGCACTCTCCACACCAGAGGCAGGCCAACCTTTTGCTGCTCTCTGCGTCCTCGCCATTCCTCCCAACACTTGCCTGCGGGCTCAACTCAGGCAGGCGGCTTGGTCGGGCCATTCAGCTGCTGCAGCTTTGCCGGACCTTTGCAACGCAGCACGGTTGGTTGCCTTGGCGTGCTGCACTTTGATGGGCCCGCCAGCTGGCCCGTGTGGCCGCAAGCCAGTGTGTCGGCAGGACGTTCTCCTAGCCTGAAGGCGCCGCATGAATGCAAGTTGTGGCATTGGGGCTGGTGTGGAAAGCGAAGGAAGAGAGAGCTGGCTTGCATTGCCTGCCTGACCCTTGTGCTGGCTGTGCTGAGAGAAGTGCGCAGCGTTGCAATGTGGAAAGGCAGCAGCGTGCAGGCGGCAGGCTGGTGTGAGGTGGGCGGGGCTTGCAGTTTTCCTTGAGGAGGTGGAGAAGAAAAAAGAGAGCTAGGTGGGGACGGCATGAAGGGGAGCGAGTATCAGGCATATAGGCTAGAATTAGCAGGAGAAGGAGAGAAAGAGGAGGAGAAGTAGAAGTAGAAGTAGAAAAAGAGAGAGAAAAAATTGAAAACAACCGGAAAGAAGAAGTGGCGAGGGTGCTAGGGTGGCCAGCTTGAATAGGCGAGAAGACGGTGTTGCAGATGCCTACGGCCATACTAGTCTGAAAACGCCCGATCTCGTCTGATCTCGGAAGCTAAGCAGACTCAGGCCTGGTTAGTACTTGGATGGGAGACCGCCTGGGAATACCAGGTGCAGTAGGCTTTTGCGGCCAGCAGTGACTGCTCACGCCAAGCACTCTCCACACCAGAGGCAGGCCAACCTTTTGCTGCTCTCTGCGTCCTCGCCATTCCTCCCAACACTTGCCTGCGGGCTCAACTCAGGCAGGCGGCTTGGTCGGGCCATTCAGCTGCTGCAGCTTTGCCGGGCCTTTGCAACGCAGCACGGTTGTGTGCCTTGGCGTGCTGCACTTTGATGGGCACGCCAGCTGGCCCGTGTGGCCGCAAGCCAGTGTGTCGGCAGGACGTTCTCTCTCCTAGCCTGAAGGCGCCGCATGAATGCAAGTTGTGGCATTGGGGCTGGTGTGGAAAGCGAAGGAAGAGAGAGCTGGCTTGCATTGCCTGCCTGACCCTTGTGCTGGCTGTGCTGAGAGAAGTGCGCAGCGTTGCAATGTGGAAAGGCAGCAGCGTGCAGGCGGCAGGCTGGTGTGAGGTGGGCGGGGCTTGCAGTTTTCCTTGGGGAGGTGGAGAAGAAAAAAGAGAGCTAGGTGGGGACGGCATGAAGGGGAGCGAGT
>NC_092710.1:302327367-302357367 GCF_047496885.1 Scyliorhinus torazame
GCCAGTGTGTCGGCAGGACGTTCTCTCTCCTAGCCTGAAGGCGCCGCATGAATGCAAGTTGTGGCATTGGGGCTGGTGTGGAAAGCGAAGGAAGAGAGAGCTGGCTTGCATTGCCTGCCTGACCCTTGTGCTGGCTGTGCTGAGAGAAGTGCGCAGCGTTGCAATGTGGAAAGGCAGCAGCGTGCAGGCGGCAGGCTGGTGTGAGGTGGGCGGGGCTTGCAGTTTTCCTTGGGGAGGTGGAGAAGAAAAAAGAGAGCTAGGTGGGGACGGCATGAAGGGGAGCGAGTATCAGGCATATAGGCTAGAATTAGCAGGAGAAGGAGAGAAAGAGGAGGAGAAGTAGAAGTAGAAGTAGAAAAAGAGAGAGAAAAAATTGAAAACAACCGGAACGAAGAAGTGGCGAGGGTGCTAGGGTGGCCAGCTTGAATAGGCGAGAAGACGGTGCTGCAGATGCCTACGGCCATACTAGTCTGAAAACGCCCGATCTCGTCTGATCTCGGAAGCTAAGCAGACTCAGGCCTGGTTAGTACTTGGATGGGAGACCGCCTGGGAATACCAGGTGCAGTAGGCTTTTGCGGCCAGCAGAGACTGCTCACGCCAAGCACTCTCCACACCAGAGGCAGGCCAACCTTTTGCTGCTCTCTGCGTCCTCGCCATTCCTCCCAACACTTGCCTGCGGGCTCAACTCAGGCAGGCGGCTTGGTCGGGCCATTCAGCTGCTGCAGCTTTGCCGGGCCTTTGCAACGCAGCACGGTTGTGTGCCTTGGCGTGCTGCACTTTGATGGGCACGCCAGCTGGCCCGTGTGGCCGCAAGCCAGTGTGTCGGCAGGACGTTCTCTCTCCTAGCCTGAAGGCGCCGCATGAATGCAAGTTGTGGCATTGGGGCTGGTGTGGAAAGCGAAGGAAGAGAGAGCTGGCTTGCATTGCCTGCCTGACCCTTGTGCTGGCTGTGCTGAGAGAAGTGCGCAGCGTTGCAATGTGGAAAGGCAGCAGCGTGCAGGCGGCAGGCTGGTGTGAGATGGGCGGGGCTTGCAGTTTTCCTTGGGGAGGTGGAGAAGAAAAAAGAGAGCTAGGTGGGGACGGCATGAAGGGGAGCGCGTATCAGGCATATAGGCTAGAATTAGCAGGTGAAGGAGAGAAAGAGGAGGAGAAGTAGAAGTAGAAGTAGAAAAAGAGAGAGAAAAAATTGAAAACAACCGGAAAGAAGAAGTGGCGAGGGTGCTAGCGTGGCCAGCTTGAATAGGTGAGAAGACGGTGCTGCAGATGCCTATGGCCATACTAGTCTGAAAAGGCCTGATCTCGTCTGATCTCGGAAGCTAAGCAGACTCAGGCCTGGTTAGTACTTGGATGGGAGACCGCCTGGGAATACCAGGTGCAGTAGGCTTTTGCGGCCAGCAGAGACTGCTCACGCCAAGCACTCTCCACACCAGAGGCAGGCCAACCTTTTGCTGCTCTCTGCGTCCTCGCCATTCCTCCCAACACTTGCCTGCGGGCTCAACTCAGGCAGGCGGCTTGGTCGGGCCATTCAGCTGCTGCAGCTTTGCCGGGCCTTTGCAACGCAGCACGGTTAGTTGCCTTGGCGTGCTGCACTTTGATGGGCCCGCCAGCTGGCCCGTGTGGCCGCAAGCCAGTGTGTCGGCAGGACGTTCTCCTAGCCTGAAGGCGCCGCATGAATGCAAGTTGTGGCATTGGGGCTGGTGTGGAAAGCGAAGGAAGAGAGAGCTGGCTTGCATTGCCTGCCTGACCCTTGTGCTGGCTGTGCTGAGAGAAGTGCGCAGCGTTGCAATGTGGAAAGGCAGCAGCGTGCAGGCGGCAGGCTGGTGTGAGGTGGGCGGGGCTTGCAGTTTTCCTTGGGGAGGTGGAGAAGAAAAAAGAGAGCTAGGTGGGGACGGCATGAAGGGGAGCGAGTATCAGGCATATAGGCTAGAATTAGCAGGAGAAGGAGAGAAAGAGGAGGAGAAGTAGAAGTAGAAGTAGAAAAAGAGAGAGAAAAAATTGAAAACAACCGGAAAGAAGAAGTGGCGAGGGTGCTAGGGTGGCCAACTTGAATAGGCGAGAAGACGGTGCTGCAGATGCCTACGGCCATACTAGTCTGAAAACGCCCGATCTCGTCTGATCTCGGAAGCTAAGCAGACTCAGGCCTGGTTAGTACTTGGATGGGAGACCGCCTGGGAATACCAGGTGCAGTAGGCTTTTGCGGCCAGCAGAGACTGCTCACGCCAAGCACTCTCCACACCAGAGGCAGGCCAACCTTTTGCTGCTCTCTGCGTCCTCGCCATTCCTCCCAACACTACGGGCAGCACGGTAGCCTTGCGGATAGCACAATTGCTTCACAGCTCCAGGGTCCCAGGTTCAATTCCGGCTTGGGTCACTGTCTGTGCGGAGTCTGCACATCCTCCCCGTGTGTGCGTGGGTTTCCTCCGGGTGCTCCGGTTTCCTCCCACAGTCCAAAGATGTGCAGGTTAGGTGGATTGGCCGTGATAAATTGCCCTTAGTGTCCAAAATTGCCCTTAGTGTTGGGTGGGGTTACTGGGTTATGGGGATAGGGTGGCGGTGTTGACCTTGGGTAGGGTGCTCTTTCCAAGAGCCGGTGCAGAGTCGATGGGCCGAATGGCCTCCTTCTGCACTGTAAATTCTATGAAGTGACTTGCCTGCGGGCTCAACTCAGGCAGGCGGCTTGGTCGGGCCATTCAGCTGCTGCAGCTTTGCCGGGCCTTTGCAACGCAGCACGGTTGTGTGCCTTGGCGTGCTGCACTTTGATGGGCACGCCAGCTGGCCCGTGTGGCCGCAAGCCAGTGTGTCGGCAGGACGTTCTCTCTCCTAGCCTGAAGGCGCCGCATGAATGCAAGTTGTGGCATTGGGGCTGGTGTGGAAAGCGAAGGAAGAGAGAGCTGGCTTGCATTGCCTGCCTGACCCTTGTGCTGGCTGTGCTGAGAGAAGTGCGCAGCGTTGCAATGTGGAAAGGCAGCAGCGTGCAGGCGGCAGGCTGGTGTGAGGTAGGCGGGGCTTGCAGTTTTCCTTGAGGAGGTGGAGAAGAAAAAAGAGAGCTCGGTGGGGATGGCATTAAGGGGAGCGAGTATCAGGCATATAGGCTAGAATTAGCAGGAGAAGGAGAGAAAGAGGAGGAGAAGTAGAAGTAGAAGTAGAAAAAGAGAGAGAAAAAATTGAAAACAACCGGAAAGAAGAAGTGGCGAGGGTGCTAGGGTGGCCAGCTTGAATAGGCGAGAAGACGGTGCTGCAGATGCCTACGGCCATACTAGTCTGAAAACGCCTGATCTCGTCTGATCTCGGAAGCTAAGCAGACTCAGGCCTGGTTAGTACTTGGATGGGAGACCGCCTGGGAATACCAGGTGCAGTAGGCTTTTGCGGCCAGCAGAGACTGCTCACGCCAAGCACTCTCCACACCAGAGGCAGGCCAACCTTTTGCTGCTCTCTGCGTCCTCGCCATTCCTCCCAACACTAGCCTGCGGGCTCAACTCAGGCAGGCGGCTTGGTCGGGCCATTCAGCTGCTGCAGCTTTGCCGGGCCTTTGCAACGCAGCACGGTTGGGTGCCTTGGCGTGCTGCACTTTGATGGGCACGCCAGCTGGCCCGTGTGGCCGCAAGCCAGTGTGTCGGCAGGACGTTCTCTCTCCTAGCCTGAAGGCGCCGCATGAATGCAAGTTGTGGCATTGGGGCTGGTGTGGAAAGCGAAGGAAGAGAGAGCTGGCTTGCATTGCCTGCCTGACCCTTGTGCTGGCTGTGCTGAGAGAAGTGCGCAGCGTTGCAATGTGGAAAGGCAGCAGCGTGCAGGCGGCAGGCTGGTGTGAGGTGGGCGGGGCTTGCAGTTTTCCTTGGGGAGGTGGAGAAGAAAAAAGAGAGCTAGGTGGGGACGGCATGAAGGGGAGCGAGTATCAGGCATATAGGCTAGAATTAGCAGGAGAAGGAGAGAAAGAGGAGGAGAAGTAGAAGTAGAAGTAGAAAAAGAGAGAGAAAAAATTGAAAACAACCGGAACGAAGAAGTGGCGAGGGTGCTAGGGTGGCCAGCTTGAATAGGCGAGAAGACGGTGCTGCAGATGCCTACGGCCATACTAGTCTGAAAACGCCCGATCTCGTCTGATCTCGGAAGCTAAGCAGACTCAGGCCTGGTTAGTACTTGGATGGGAGACCGCCTGGGAATACCAGGTGCAGTAGGCTTTTGCGGCCAGCAGAGACTGCTCACGCCAAGCACTCTCCACACCAGAGACAGGCCAACCTTTTGCTGCTCTCTGCGTCCTCGCCATTCCTCCCAACACTTGCCTGCGGGCTCAACTCAGGCAGGCGGCTTGGTCGGGCCATTCAGCTGCTGCAGCTTTGCCGGGCCTTTGCAACGCAGCACGGTTGTGTGCCTTGGCGTGCTGCACTTTGATGGGCACGCCAGCTGGCCCGTGTGGCCGCAAGCCAGTGTGTCGGCAGGACGTTCTCTCTCCTAGCCTGAAGGCGCCGCATGAATGCAAGTTGTGGCATTGGGGCTGGTGTGGAAAGCGAAGGAAGAGAGAGCTGGCTTGCATTGCCTGCCTGACCCTTGTGCTGGCTGTGCTGAGAGAAGTGCGCAGCGTTGCAATGTGGAAAGGCAGCAGCGTGCAGGCGGCAGGCTGGTGTGAGATGGGCGGGGCTTGCAGTTTTCCTTGGGGAGGTGGAGAAGAAAAAAGAGAGCTAGGTGGGGACGGCATGAAGGGGAGCGCGTATCAGGCATATAGGCTAGAATTAGCAGGTGAAGGAGAGAAAGAGGAGGAGAAGTAGAAGTAGAAGTAGAAAAAGAGAGAGAAAAAATTGAAAACAACCGGAAAGAAGAAGTGGTGAGGGTGCTAGCGTGGCCAGCTTGAATAGGTGAGAAGACGGTGCTGCAGATGCCTATGGCCATACTAGTCTGAAAAGGCCTGATCTCGTCTGATCTCGGAAGCTAAGCAGACTCAGGCCTGGTTAGTACTTGGATGGGAGACCGCCTGGGAATACCAGGTGCAGTAGGCTTTTGCGGCCAGCAGAGACTGCTCACGCCAAGCACTCTCCACACCAGAGGCAGGCCAACCTTTTGCTGCTCTCTGCGTCCTCGCCATTCCTCCCAACACTTGCCTGCGGGCTCAACTCAGGCAGGCGGCTTGGTCGGGCCATTCAGCTGCTGCAGCTTTGCCGGGCCTTTGCAACGCAGCACGGTTAGTTGCCTTGGCGTGCTGCACTTTGATGGGCCCGCCAGCTGGCCCGTGTGGCCGCAAGCCAGTGTGTCGGCAGGACGTTCTCCTAGCCTGAAGGCGCCGCATGAATGCAAGTTGTGGCATTGGGGCTGGTGTGGAAAGCGAAGGAAGAGAGAGCTGGCTTGCATTGCCTGCCTGACCCTTGTGCTGGCTGTGCTGAGAGAAGTGCGCAGCGTTGCAATGTGGAAAGGCAGCAGCGTGCAGGCGGCAGGCTGGTGTGAGGTGGGCGGGGCTTGCAGTTTTCCTTGGGGAGGTGGAGAAGAAAAAAGAGAGCTAGGTGGGGACGGCATGAAGGGGAGCGAGTATCAGGCATATAGGCTAGAATTAGCAGGAGAAGGAGAGAAAGAGGAGGAGAAGTAGAAGTAGAAGTAGAAAAAGAGAGAGAAAAAATTGAAAACAACCGGAAAGAAGAAGTGGCGAGGGTGCTAGGGTGGCCAACTTGAATAGGCGAGAAGACGGTGCTGCAGATGCCTACGGCCATACTAGTCTGAAAACGCCCGATCTCGTCTGATCTCGGAAGCTAAGCAGACTCAGGCCTGGTTAGTACTTGGATGGGAGACCGCCTGGGAATACCAGGTGCAGTAGGCTTTTGCGGCCAGCAGAGACTGCTCACGCCAAGCACTCTCCACACCAGAGGCAGGCCAACCTTTTGCTGCTCTCTGCGTCCTCGCCATTCCTCCCAACACTACGGGCAGCACGGTAGCCTTGCGGATAGCACAATTGCTTCACAGCTCCAGGGTCCCAGGTTCAATTCCGGCTTGGGTCACTGTCTGTGCGGAGTCTGCACATCCTCCCCGTGTGTGCGTGGGTTTCCTCCGGGTGCTCCGGTTTCCTCCCACAGTCCAAAGATGTGCAGGTTAGGTGGATTGGCCGTGATAAATTGCCCTTAGTGTCCAAAATTGCCCTTAGTGTTGGGTGGGTTTACTGGGTTATGGGGATAGGGTGGCGGTGTTGACCTTGGGTAGGGTGCTCTTTCCAAGAGCCGGTGCAGACTCGATGGGCCGAATGGCCTCCTTCTGCACTGTAAATTCTATGAAGTGACTTGCCTGCGGGCTCAACTCAGGCAGGCGGCTTGGTCGGGCCATTCAGCTGCTGCAGCTTTGCCGGGCCTTTGCAACGCAGCACGGTTGTGTGCCTTGGCGTGCTGCACTTTGATGGGCACGCCAGCTGGCCCGTGTGGCCGCAAGCCAGTGTGTCGGCAGGACGTTCTCTCTCCTAGCCTGAAGGCGCCGCATGAATGCAAGTTGTGGCATTGGGGCTGGTGTGGAAAGCGAAGGAAGAGAGAGCTGGCTTGCATTGCCTGCCTGACCCTTGTGCTGGCTGTGCTGAGAGAAGTGCGCAGCGTTGCAATGTGGAAAGGCAGCAGCGTGCAGGCGGCAGGCTGGTGTGAGGTAGGCGGGGCTTGCAGTTTTCCTTGAGGAGGTGGAGAAGAAAAAAGAGAGCTCGGTGGGGATGGCATTAAGGGGAGCGAGTATCAGGCATATAGGCTAGAATTAGCAGGAGAAGGAGAGAAAGAGGAGGAGAAGTAGAAGTAGAAGTAGAAAAAGAGAGAGAAAAAATTGAAAACAACCGGAAAGAAGAAGTGGCGAGGGTGCTAGGGTGGCCAGCTTGAATAGGCGAGAAGACGGTGCTGCAGATGCCTACGGCCATACTAGTCTGAAAACGCCCGATCTCGTCTGATCTCGGAAGCTAAGCAGACTCAGGCCTGGTTAGTACTTGGATGGGAGACCGCCTGGGAATACCAGGTGCAGTAGGCTTTTGCGGCCAGCAGAGACTGCTCACGCCAAGCACTCTCCACACCAGAGGCAGGCCAACCTTTTGCTGCTCTCTGCGTCCTCGCCATTCCTCCCAACACTAGCCTGCGGGCTCAACTCAGGCAGGCGGCTTGGTCGGGCCATTCAGCTGCTGCAGCTTTGCCGGGCCTTTGCAACGCAGCACGGTTGGGTGCCTTGGCGTGCTGCACTTTGATGGGCACGCCAGCTGGCCCGTGTGGCCGCAAGCCAGTGTGTCGGCAGGACGTTCTCTCTCCTAGCCTGAAGGCGCCGCATGAATGCAAGTTGTGGCATTGGGGCTGGTGTGGAAAGCGAAGGAAGAGAGAGCTGGCTTGCATTGCCTGCCTGACCCTTGTGCTGGCTGTGCTGAGAGAAGTGCGCAGCGTTGCAATGTGGAAAGGCAGCAGCGTGCAGGCGGCAGGCTGGTGTGAGGTGGGCGGGGCTTGCAGTTTTCCTTGGGGAGGTGGAGAAGAAAAAAGAGAGCTAGGTGGGGACGGCATGAAGGGGAGCGAGTATCAGGCATATAGGCTAGAATTAGCAGGAGAAGGAGAGAAAGAGGAGGAGAAGTAGAAGTAGAAGTAGAAAAAGAGAGAGAAAAAATTGAAAACAACCGGAAAGAAGAAGTGGCGAGGGTGCTAGGGTGGCCAACTTGAATAGGCGAGAAGACGGTGCTGCAGATGCCTACGGCCATACTAGTCTGAAAACGCCCGATCTCGTCTGATCTCGGAAACTAAGCAGACTCAGCCCTGGTTAGTACTTGGATGGGAGACCGCCTGGGAATACCAGGTGCAGTAGGCTTTTGCGGCCAGCAGAGACTGCTCACGCCAAGCACTCTCCACACCAGAGGCAGGCCAACCTTTTGCTGCTCTCTGCGTCCTCGCCATTCCTCCCAACACTTGCCTGCGGGCTCAACTCAGGCAGGCGGCTTGGTCGGGCCATTCAGCTGCTGCAGCTTTGCCGGGCCTTTGCAACGCAGCACGGTTGGGTGCCTTGGCGTGCTGCACTTTGATGGGCCCGCCAGCTGGCCCGGGTGGCCGCAAGCCAGTGTGTCGGCAGGACGTTCTCCTAGCCTGAAGGCGCCGCATGAATGCAAGTTGTGGCATTGGGGCTGGTGTGGAAAGCGAAGGAAGAGAGAGCTGGCTTGCATTGCCTGCCTGACCCTTGTGCTGGCTGTGCTGAGAGAAGTGCGCAGCGTTGCAATGTGGAAAGGCAGCAGCGTGCAGGCGGCAGGCTGGTGTGAGGTGGGCGGGGCTTGCAGTTTTCCTTGGGGAGGTGGAGAAGAAAAAAGAGAGCTAGGTGGGGACGGCATGAAGGGGAGCGAGTATCAGGCATATAGGCTAGAATTAGCAGGAGAAGGAGAGAAAGAGGAGGAGAAGTAGAAGTAGAAGTAGAAAAAGAGAGAGAAAAAATTGAAAACAACCGGAAAGAAGAAGTGGCGAGGGTGCTAGGGTGGCCAGCTTGAATAGGCGAGAAGACGGTGCTGCAGATGCCTACGGCCATACTAGTCTGAAAACGCCCGATCTCGTCTGATCTCGGAAGCTAAGCAGACTCAGGCCTGGTTAGTACTTGGATGGGAGACCGCCTGGGAATACCAGGTGCAGTAGGCTTTTGCGGCCAGCAGTGACTGCTCACGCCAAGCACTCTCCACACCAGAGGCAGGCCAACCTTTTGCTGCTCTCTGCGTCCTCGCCATTCCTCCCAACACTTGCCTGCGGGCTCAACTCAGGCAGGCGGCTTGGTCGGGCCATTCAGCTGCTGCAGCTTTGCCGGGCCTTTGCAACGCAGCACGGTTAGTTGCCTTGGCGTGCTGCACTTTGATGGGCCAGCCAGCTGGCCCGTGTGGCCGCAAGCCAGTGTGTCGGCAGGACGTTCTCCTAGCCTGAAGGCGCCGCATGAATGCAAGTTGTGGCATTGGGGCTGGTGTGGAAAGCGAAGGAAGAGAGAGCTGGCTTGCATTGCCTGCCTGACCCTTGTGCTGGCTGTGCTGAGAGAAGTGCGCAGCGTTGCAATGTGGAAAGGCAGCAGCGTGCAGGCGGCAGGCTGGTGTGAGGTGGGCGGGGCTTGCAGTTTTCCTTGGGGAGGTGGAGAAGAAAAAAGAGAGCTAGGTGGGGACGGCATGAAGGGGAGCGAGTATCAGGCATATAGGCTAGAATTAGCAGGAGAAGGAGAGAAAGAGGAGGAGAAGTAGAAGTAGAAGTAGAAAAAGAGAGAGAAAAAATTGAAAACAACCGGAAAGAAGAAGTTGCGAGGGTGCTAGCGTGGCCAGCTTGAATAGGTGAGAAGACGGTGCTGCAGATGCCTATGGCCATGCTAGTCTGAAAACGCCCTATCTCGTCTGATCTCGGAAGCTAAGCAGACTCAGGTCTGGTTAGTAATTGGATGGGAGACCGCCTGGGAATACCAGGTGCAGTAGGCTTTTGCGGCCAGCAGAGACTGCTCACGCCAAGCACTCTCCACACCAGAGGCAGGCCAACCTTTTGCTGCTCTCTGCGTCCTCGCCATTCCTCCCAACACTTGCCTGCGGGCTCAACTCAGGCAGGCGGCTTGGTCGGGCCATTCAGCTGCTGCAGCTTTGCCGGACCTTTGCAACGCAGCACGGTTGGTTGCCTTGGCGTGCTGCACTTTGATGGGCCCGCCAGCTGGCCCGTGTGGCCGCAAGCCAGTGTGTCGGCAGGACGTTCTCCTAGCCTGAAGGCGCCGCATGAATGCAAGTTGTGGCATTGGGGCTGGTGTGGAAAGCGAAGGAAGAGAGAGCTGGCTTGCATTGCCTGCCTGACCCTTGTGCTGGCTGTGCTGAGAGAAGTGCGCAGCGTTGCAATGTGGAAAGGCAGCAGCGTGCAGGCGGCAGGCTGGTGTGAGGTGGGCGGGGCTTGCAGTTTTCCTTGGGGAGGTGGAGAAGAAAAAAGAGAGCTAGGTGGGGACGGCATGAAGGGGAGCGAGTATCAGGCATATAGGCTAGAATTAGCAGGAGAAGGAGAGAAAGAGGAGGAGAAGTAGAAGTAGAAGTAGAAAAAGAGAGAGAAAAAATTGAAAACAACCGGAAAGAAGAAGTGGCGAGGGTGCTAGGGTGGCCAGCTTGAATAGGCGAGAAGACGGTGTCGCAGATGCCTACGGCCATACTAGTCTGAAAACGCCCGATCTCGTCTGATCTCGGAAGCTAAGCAGACTCAGGCCTGGTTAGTACTTGGATGGGAGACCGCCTGGGAATACCAGGTGCAGTAGGCTTTTGCGGCCAGCAGTGACTGCTCACGCCAAGCACTCTCCACACCAGAGGCAGGCCAACCTTTTGCTGCTCTCTGCGTCCTCGCCATTCCTCCCAACACTTGCCTGCGGGCTCAACTCAGGCAGGCGGCTTGGTCGGGCCATTCAGCTGCTGCAGCTTTGCCGGGCCTTTGCAACGCAGCACGGTTGGGTGCCTTGGCGTGCTGCACTTTGATGGGCACGCCAGCTGGCCCGTGTGGCCGCAAGCCAGTGTGTCGGCAGGACGTTCTCTCTCCTAGCCTGAAGGCGCCGCATGAATGCAAGTTGTGGCATTGGGGCTGGTGTGGAAAGCGAAGGAAGAGAGAGCTGGCTTGCATTGCCTGCCTGACCCTTGTGCTGGCTGTGCTGAGAGAAGTGCGCAGCGTTGCAATGTGGAAAGGCAGCAGCGTGCAGGCGGCAGGCTGGTGTGAGGTGGGCGGGGCTTGCAGTTTTCCTTGGGGAGGTGGAGAAGAAAAAAGAGAGCTAGGTGGGGACGGCATGAAGGGGAGCTAGTATCAGGCATATAGGCTAGAATTAGCAGGAGAAGGAGAGAAAGAGGAGGAGAAGTAGAAGTAGAAGTAGAAAAAGAGAGAGAAAAAATTGAAAACAACCGGAAAGAAGAAGTGGCGAGGGTGCTAGGGTGGCCAGCTTGAATAGGCGAGAAGACGGTGCTGCAGATGCCTGCGGCCATACTAGTCTGAAAACGCCCGATCTCGTCTGATCTCGGAAGCTAAGCAGACTCAGGCCTGGTTAGTACTTGGATGGGAGACCGCCTGGGAATACCAGGTGCAGTAGGCTTTTGCGGCCAGCAGAGACTGCTCACGCCAAGCACTCTCCACACCAGAGGCAGGCCAACCTTTTGCTGCTCTCTGCGTCCTCGCCATTCCTCCCAACACTTGCCTGCGGGCTCAACTCAGGCAGGCGGCTTGGTCGGGCCATTCAGCTGCTGCAGCTTTGCCGGGCCTTTGCAACGCAGCACGGTTGGGTGCCTTGGCGTGCTGCACTTTGATGGGCACGCCAGCTGGCCCGTGTGGCCGCAAGCCAGTGTGTCGGCAGGACGTTCTCTCTCCTAGCCTGAAGGCGCCGCATGAATGCAAGTTGTGGCATTGGGGCTGGTGTGGAAAGCGAAGGAAGAGAGAGCTGGCTTGCATTGCCTGCCTGACCCTTGTGCTGGCTGTGCTGAGAGAAGTGCGCAGCGTTGCAATGTGGAAAGGCAGCAGCGTGCAGGCGGCAGACTGGTGTGAGATGGGCGGGGCTTGCAGTTTTCCTTGGGGAGGTGGAGAAGAAAAAAGAGAGCTAGGTGGGGACGGCATGAAGGGGAGCGCGTATCAGGCATATAGGCTAGAATTAGCAGGTGAAGGAGAGAAAGAGGAGGAGAAGTAGAAGTAGAAGTAGAAAAAGAGAGAGAAAAAATTGAAAACAACCGGAAAGAAGAAGTGGCGAGGGTGCTAGCGTGGCCAGCTTGAATAGGTGAGAAGACGGTGCTGCAGATGCCTATGGCCTTACTAGTCTGAAAAGGCCTGATCTCGTCTGATCTCGTGAAGCTAAGCAGACTCAGGCCTGGTTAGTACTTGGATGGGAGACCGCCTGGGAATACCAGGTGCAGTAGGCTTTTGCGGCCAGCAGAGACTGCTCACGCCAAGCACTCTCCACACCAGAGGCAGGCCAACCTTTTGCTGCTCTCTGCGTCCTCGCCATTCCTCCCAACACTTGCCTGCGGGCTCAACTCAGGCAGGCGGCTTGGTCGGGCCATTCAGCTGCTGCAGCTTTGCCGGGCCTTTGCAACGCAGCACGGTTGGGTGCCTTGGCGTGCTGCACTTTGATGGGCACGCCAGCTGGCCCGTGTGGCCGCAAGCCAGTGTGTCGGCAGGACGTTCTCTCTCCTAGCCTGAAGGCGCCGCATGAATGCAAGTTGTGGCATTGGGGCTGGTGTGGAAAGCGAAGGAAGAGAGAGCTGGCTTGCATTGCCTGCCTGACCCTTGTGCTGGCTGTGCTGAGAGAAGTGCGCAGCGTTGCAATGTGGAAAGGCAGCAGCGTGCAGGCGGCAGACTGGTGTGAGATGGGCGGGGCTTGCAGTTTTCCTTGGGGAGGTGGAGAAGAAAAAAGAGAGCTAGGTGGGGACGGCATGAAGGGGAGCGCGTATCAGGCATATAGGCTAGAATTAGCAGGTGAAGGAGAGAAAGAGGAGGAGAAGTAGAAGTAGAAGTAGAAAAAGAGAGAGAAAAAATTGAAAACAACCGGAAAGAAGAAGTGGCGAGGGTGCTAGGGTGGCCAACTTGAATAGGCGAGAAGACGGTGCTGCAGATGTCTACGGCCATACTAGTCTGAAAAGGCCTGATCTCGTCTGATCTCGGAAGCTAAGCAGACTCAGGCCTGGTTAGTACTTGGATGGGAGACAGCCTGGGAATACCAGGTGCAGTAGGCTTTTGCGGCCAGCAGAGACTGCTCACGCCAAGCACTCTCCACACCAGAGGCAGGCCAACCTTTTGCTGCTCTCTGCGTCCTCGCCATTCCTCCCAACACTTGCCTGCGGGCTCAACTCAGGCAGGCGGCTTGGTCGGGCCATTCAGCTGCTGCAGCTTTGCCGGGCCTTTGCAACGCAGCACGGTTAGTTGCCCTGGCGTGCTGCACTTTGATGGGCCCGCCAGCTGGCCCGTGTGGCCGCAAGCCAGTGTGTCGGCAGGACGTTCTCCTAGCCTGAAGGCGCCGCATGAATGCAAGTTGTGGCATTGGGGCTGGTGTGGAAAGCGAAGGAAGAGAGAGCTGGCTTGCATTGCCTGCCTGACCCTTGTGCTGGCTGTGCTGAGAGAAGTGCGCAGCGTTGCAATGTGGAAAGGCAGCAGCGTGCAGGCGGCAGGCTGGTGTGAGGTGGGCGGGGCTTGCAGTTTTCCTTGGGGAGGTGGAGAAGAAAAAAGAGAGCTAGGTGGGGACGGCATGAAGGGGAGCGAGTATCAGGCATATAGGCTAGAATTAGCAGGAGAAGGAGAGAAAGAGGAGGAGAAGTAGAAGTAGAAGTAGAAAAAGAGAGAGAAAAAATTGAAAACAACCGGAAAGAAGAAGTGGCGAGGGTGCTAGGGTGGCCAACTTGAATAGGCGAGAAGACGGTGCTGCAGATGTCTACGGCCATACTAGTCTGAAAACGCCCGATCTCGTCTGATCTCGGAAGCTAAGCAGACTCAGGCCTGGTTAGTACTTGGATGGGAGACCGCCTGGGAATACCAGGTGCAGTAGGCTTTTGCGGCCAGCAGAGACTGCTCACGCCAAGCACTCTCCACACCAGAGGCAGGCCAACCTTTTGCTGCTCTCTGCGTCCTCGCCATTCCTCCCAACACTTGCCTGCGGGCTCAACTCAGGCAGGCGGCTTGGTCGGGCCATTCAGCTGCTGCAGCTTTGCCGGGCCTTTGCAACGCAGCACGGTTGGGTGCCTTGGCGTGCTGCACTTTGATGGGCCCGCCAGCTGGCCCGTGTGGCCGCAAGCCAGTGTGTCGGCAGGACGTTCTCCTAGCCTGAAGGCGCCGTATGAATGCAAGTTGTGGCATTGGGGCTGGTGTGGAAAGCGAAGGAAGAGAGAGCTGGCTTGCATTGCCTGCCTGACCCTTGTGCTGGCTGTGCTGAGAGAAGTGCGCAGCGTTGCAATGTGGAAAGGCAGCAGCGTGCAGGCGGCAGGCTGGTGTGAGGTGGGCGGGGCTTGCAGTTTTCCTTGGGGAGGTGGAGAAGAAAAAAGAGAGCTAGGTGGGGACGGCATGAAGGGGAGCGAGTATCAGGCATATAGGCTAGAATTAGCAGGAGAAGGAGAGAAAGAGGAGGAGAAGTAGAAGTAGAAGTAGAAAAAGAGAGAGAAAAAATTGAAAACAACCGGAAAGAAGAAGTGGCGAGGGTGCTAGGGTGGCCAGCTTGAATAGGCGAGAAGACGGTGCTGCAGATGCCTACGGCCATACTAGTCTGAAAACGCCCGATCTCGTCTGATCTCGGAAGCTAAGCAGACTCAGGCCTGGTTAGTACTTGGATGGGAGACCGCCTGGGAATACCAGGTGCAGTAGGCTTTTGCGGCCAGCAGTGACTGCTCACGCCAAGCACTCTCCACACCAGAGGCAGGCCAACCTTTTGCTGCTCTCTGCGTCCTCGCCATTCCTCCCAACACTTGCCTGCGGGCTCAACTCAGGCAGGCGGCTTGGTCGGGCCATTCAGCTGCTGCAGCTTTGCCGGGCCTTTGCAACGCAGCACGGTTGTGTGCCTTGGCGTGCTGCACTTTGATGGGCACGCCAGCTGGCCCGTGTGGCCGCAAGCCAGTGTGTCGGCAGGACGTTCTCTCTCCTAGCCTGAAGGCGCCGCATGAATGCAAGTTGTGGCATTGGGGCTGGTGTGGAAAGCGAAGGAAGAGAGAGCTGGCTTGCATTGCCTGCCTGACCCTTGTGCTGGCTGTGCTGAGAGAAGTGCGCAGCGTTGCAATGTGGAAAGGCAGCAGCGTGCAGGCGGCAGGCTGGTGTGAGGTAGGCGGGGCTTGCAGTTTTCCTTGAGGAGGTGGAGAAGAAAAAAGAGAGCTCGGTGGGGATGGCATGAAGGGGAGCGAGTATCAGGCATATAGGCTAGAATTAGCAGGAGAAGGAGAGAAAGAGGAGGAGAAGTAGAAGTAGAAGTAGAAAAAGAGAGAGAAAAATTTGAAAACAACCGGAAAGAAGAAGTGGCGAGGGTGCTAGGGTGACCAGCTTGAATAGGCGAGAAGACGGTGCTGCAGATGCCTACGGCCATACTAGTCTGAAAACGCCCGATCTCGTCTGATCTCGGAAGCTAAGCAGACTCAGGCCTGGTTAGTACTTGGATGGGAGACCGCCTGGGAATACCAGGTGCAGTAGGCTTTTGCGGCCAGCAGAGACTGCTCACGCCAAGCACTCTCCACACCAGAGGCAGGCCAACCTTTTGCTGCTCTCTGCGTCCTCGCCATTCCTCCCAACACTAGCCTGCGGGCTCAACTCAGGCAGGCGGCTTGGTCGGGCCATTCAGCTGCTGCAGCTTTGCCGGGCCTTTGCAACGCAGCACGGTTGGGTGCCTTGGCGTGCTGCACTTTGATGGGCCCGCCAGCTGGCCCGTGTGGCCGCAAGCCAGTGTGTCGGCAGGACGTTCTCCTAGCCTGAAGGCGCCGCATGAATGCAAGTTGTGGCATTGGGGCTGGTGTGGAAAGCGAAGGAAGAGAGAGCTGGCTTGCATTGCCTGCCTGACCCTTGTGCTGGCTGTGCTGAGAGAAGTGCGCAGCGTTGCAATGTGGAAAGGCAGCAGCGTGCAGGCGGCAGGCTGGTGTGAGGTGGGCGGGGCTTGCAGTTTTCCTTGGGGAGGTGGAGAAGAAAAAAGAGAGCTAGGTGGGGACGGCATGAAGGGGAGCGAGTATCAGGCATATAGGCTAGAATTAGCAGGAGAAGGAGAGAAAGAGGAGGAGAAGTAGAAGTAGAAGTAGAAAAAGAGAGAGAAAAAATTGAAAACAACCGGAAAGAAGAAGTGGCGAGGGTGCTAGGGTGGCCAGCTTGAATAGGCGAGAAGACGGTGCTGCAGATGCCTACGGCCATACTAGTCTGAAAACGCCCGATCTCGTCTGATCTCGGAAGCTAAGCAGACTCAGGCCTGGTTAGTACTTGGATGGGAGACCGCCTGGGAATACCAGGTGCAGTAGGCTTTTGCGGCCAGCAGTGACTGCTCACGCCAAGCACTCTCCACACCAGAGGCAGGCCAACCTTTTGCTGCTCTATGCGTCCTCGCCATTCCTCCCAACACTTGCCTGCGGGCTCAACTCAGGCAGGCGGCTTGGTCGGGCCATTCAGCTGCTGCAGCTTTGCCGGGCCTTTGCAACGCAGCACGGTTGTGTGCCTTGGCATGCTGCACTTTGATGGGCACGCCAGCTGGCCCGTGTGGCCGCAAGCCAGTGTGTCGGCAGGACGTTCTCTCTCCTAGCCTGAAGGCGCCGCATGAATGCAAGTTGTGGCATTGGGGCTGGTGTGGAAAGCGAAGGAAGAGAGAGCTGGCTTGCATTGCCTGCCTGACCCTTGTGCTGGCTGTGCTGAGAGAAGTGCGCAGCGTTGCAATGTGGAAAGGCAGCAGCGTGCAGGCGGCAGGCTGGTGTGAGGTGGGCGGGGCTTGCAGTTTTCCTTGGGGAGGTGGAGAAGAAAAAAGAGAGCTAGGTGGGGACGGCATGAAGGGGAGCGAGTATCAGGCATATAGGCTAGAATTAGCAGGAGAAGGAGAGAAAGAGGAGGAGAAGTAGAAGTAGAAGTAGAAAAAGAGAGAGAAAAATTTGAAAACAACCGGAAAGAAGAAGTGGCGAGGGTGCTAGGGTGACCAGCTTGAATAGGCGAGAAGACGGTGCTGCAGATGCCTACGGCCATACTAGTCTGAAAACGCCCGATCTCGTCTGATCTCGGAAGCTAAGCAGACTCAGGCCTGGTTAGTACTTGGATGGGAGACCGCCTGGGAATACCAGGTGCAGTAGGCTTTTGCGGCCAGCAGAGACTGCTCACGCCAAGCACTCTCCACACCAGAGGCAGGCCAACCTTTTGCTGCTCTCTGCGTCCTCGCCATTCCTCCCAACACTAGCCTGCGGGCTCAACTCAGGCAGGCGGCTTGGTCGGGCCATTCAGCTGCTGCAGCTTTGCCGGGCCTTTGCAACGCAGCACGGTTGGGTGCCTTGGCGTGCTGCACTTTGATGGGCCCGCCAGCTGGCCCGTGTGGCCGCAAGCCAGTGTGTCGGCAGGACGTTCTCCTAGCCTGAAGGCGCCGCATGAATGCAAGTTGTGGCATTGGGGCTGGTGTGGAAAGCGAAGGAAGAGAGAGCTGGCTTGCATTGCCTGCCTGACCCTTGTGCTGGCTGTGCTGAGAGAAGTGCGCAGCGTTGCAATGTGGAAAGGCAGCAGCGTGCAGGCGGCAGGCTGGTGTGAGGTGGGCGGGGCTTGCAGTTTTCCTTGGGGAGGTGGAGAAGAAAAAAGAGAGCTAGGTGGGGACGGCATGAAGGGGAGCGAGTATCAGGCATATAGGCTAGAATTAGCAGGAGAAGGAGAGAAAGAGGAGGAGAAGTAGAAGTAGAAGTAGAAAAAGAGAGAGAAAAAATTGAAAACAACCGGAAAGAAGAAGTGGCGAGGGTGCTAGGGTGGCCAGCTTGAATAGGCGAGAAGACGGTGCTGCAGATGCCTACGGCCATACTAGTCTGAAAACGCCCGATCTCGTCTGATCTCGGAAGCTAAGCAGACTCAGGCCTGGTTAGTACTTGGATGGGAGACCGCCTGGGAATACCAGGTGCAGTAGGCTTTTGCGGCCAGCAGTGACTGCTCACGCCAAGCACTCTCCACACCAGAGGCAGGCCAACCTTTTGCTGCTCTATGCGTCCTCGCCATTCCTCCCAACACTTGCCTGCGGGCTCAACTCAGGCAGGCGGCTTGGTCGGGCCATTCAGCTGCTGCAGCTTTGCCGGGCCTTTGCAACGCAGCACGGTTGTGTGCCTTGGCATGCTGCACTTTGATGGGCACGCCAGCTGGCCCGTGTGGCCGCAAGCCAGTGTGTCGGCAGGACGTTCTCTCTCCTAGCCTGAAGGCGCCGCATGAATGCAAGTTGTGGCATTGGGGCTGGTGTGGAAAGCGAAGGAAGAGAGAGCTGGCTTGCATTGCCTGCCTGACCCTTGTGCTGGCTGTGCTGAGAGAAGTGCGCAGCGTTGCAATGTGGAAAGGCAGCAGCGTGCAGGCGGCAGGCTGGTGTGAGGTGGGCGGGGCTTGCAGTTTTCCTTGGGGAGGTGGAGAAGAAAAAAGAGAGCTAGGTGGGGACGGCATGAAGGGGAGCGAGTATCAGGCATATAGGCTAGAATTAGCAGGAGAAGGAGAGAAAGAGGAGGAGAAGTAGAAGTAGAAGTAGAAAAAGAGAGAGAAAAAATTGAAAACAACCGGAAAGAAGAAGTGGCGAGGGTGCTAGGGTGGCCAGCTTGAATAGGCGAGAAGACGGTGCTGCAGATGCCTACGGCCATACTAGTCTGAAAACGCCCGATCTCGTCTGATCTCGGAAGCTAAGCAGACTCAGGCCTGGTTAGTACTTGGATGGGAGACCGCCTGGGAATACCAGGTGCAGTAGGCTTTTGCGGCCAGCAGAGACTGCTCACGCCAAGCACTCTCCACACCAGAGGCAGGCCAACCTTTTGCTGCTCTCTGCGTCCTCGCCATTCCTCCCAACACTTGCCTGCGGGCTCAACTCAGGCAGGCGGCTTGGTCGGGCCATTCAGCTGCTGCAGCTTTGCCGGGCCTTTGCAACGCAGCACGGTTGGGTGCCTTGGCGTGCTGCACTTTGATGGGCACGCCAGCTGGCCCGTGTGGCCGCAAGCCAGTGTGTCGGCAGGACGTTCTCTCTCCTAGCCTGAAGGCGCCGCATGAATGCAAGTTGTGGCATTGGGGCTGGTGTGGAAAGCGAAGGAAGAGAGAGCTGGCTTGCATTGCCTGCCTGACCCTTGTGCTGGCTGTGCTGAGAGAAGTGCGCAGCGTTGCAATGTGGAAAGGCAGCAGCGTGCAGGCGGCAGGCTGGTGTGAGATGGGCGGGGCTTGCAGTTTTCCTTGGGGAGGTGGAGAAGAAAAAAGAGAGCTAGGTGGGGACGGCATGAAGGGGAGCGCGTATCAGGCATATAGGCTAGAATTAGCAGGTGAAGGAGAGAAAGAGGAGGAGAAGTAGAAGTAGAAGTAGAAAAAGAGAGAGAAAAAATTGAAAACAACCGGAAAGAAGAAGTGGCGAGGGTGCTAGCGTGGCCAGCTTGAATAGGTGAGAAGACGGTGCTGCAGATGCCTATGGCCATACTAGTCTGAAAAGGCCTGATCTCGTCTGATCTCGGAAGCTAAGCAGACTCAGGCCTGGTTAGTACTTGGATGGGAGACCGCCTGGGAATACCAGGTGCAGTAGGCTTTTGCGGCCAGCAGAGACTGCTCACGCCAAGCACTCTCCACACCAGAGGCAGGCCAACCTTTTGCTGCTCTCTGCGTCCTCGCCATTCCTCCCAACACTTGCCTGCGGGCTCAACTCAGGCAGGCGGCTTGGTCGGGCCATTCAGCTGCTGCAGCTTTGCCGGGCCTTTGCAACGCAGCACGGTTAGTTGCCTTGGCGTGCTGCACTTTGATGGGCCAGCCAGCTGGCCCGTGTGGCCGCAAGCCAGTGTGTCGGCAGGACGTTCTCCTAGCCTGAAGGCGCCGCATGAATGCAAGTTGTGGCATTGGGGCTGGTGTGGAAAGCGAAGGAAGAGAGAGCTGGCTTGCATTGCCTGCCTGACCCTTGTGCTGGCTGTGCTGAGAGAAGTGCGCAGCGTTGCAATGTGGAAAGGCAGCAGCGTGCAGGCGGCAGGCTGGTGTGAGGTGGGCGGGGCTTGCAGTTTTCCTTGGGGAGGTGGAGAAGAAAAAAGAGAGCTAGGTGGGGACGGCATGAAGGGGAGCGAGTATCAGGCATATAGGCTAGAATTAGCAGGAGAAGGAGAGAAAGAGGAGGAGAAGTAGAAGTAGAAGTAGAAAAAGAGAGAGAAAAAATTGAAAACAACCGGAAAGAAGAAGTTGCGAGGGTGCTAGCGTGGCCAGCTTGAATAGGTGAGAAGACGGTGCTGCAGATGCCTATGGCCATGCTAGTCTGAAAACGCCCTATCTCGTCTGATCTCAGGAAGCTAAGCAGACTCAGGTCTGGTTAGTAATTGGATGGGAGACCGCCTGGGAATACCAGGTGCAGTAGGCTTTTGCGGCCAGCAGAGACTGCTCACGCCAAGCACTCTCCACACCAGAGGCAGGCCAACCTTTTGCTGCTCTCTGCGTCCTCGCCATTCCTCCCAACACTTGCCTGCGGGCTCAACTCAGGCAGGCGGCTTGGTCGGGCCATTCAGCTGCTGCAGCTTTGCCGGACCTTTGCAACGCAGCACGGTTGGTTGCCTTGGCGTGCTGCACTTTGATGGGCCCGCCAGCTGGCCCGTGTGGCCGCAAGCCAGTGTGTCGGCAGGACGTTCTCCTAGCCTGAAGGCGCCGCATGAATGCAAGTTGTGGCATTGGGGCTGGTGTGGAAAGCGAAGGAAGAGAGAGCTGGCTTGCATTGCCTGCCTGACCCTTGTGCTGGCTGTGCTGAGAGAAGTGCGCAGCGTTGCAATGTGGAAAGGCAGCAGCGTGCAGGCGGCAGGCTGGTGTGAGGTGGGCGGGGCTTGCAGTTTTCCTTGGGGAGGTGGAGAAGAAAAAAGAGAGCTAGGTGGGGACGGCATGAAGGGGAGCGAGTATCAGGCATATAGGCTAGAATTAGCAGGAGAAGGAGAGAAAGAGGAGGAGAAGTAGAAGTAGAAGTAGAAAAAGAGAGAGAAAAAATTGAAAACAACCGGAAAGAAGAAGTGGCGAGGGTGCTAGGGTGGCCAGCTTGAATAGGCGAGAAGACGGTGCTGCAGATGCCTATGGCCATGCTAGTCTGAAAACGCCCTATCTCGTCTGATCTCGGAAGCTAAGCAGACTCAGGTCTGGTTAGTAATTGGATGGGAGACCGGCTGGGAATACCAGGTGCAGTAGGCTTTTGCGGCCAGCAGAGACTGCTCACGCCAAGCACTCTCCACACCAGAGGCAGGCCAACCTTTTGCTGCTCTCTGCGTCCTCGCCATTCCTCCCAACACTTGCCTGCGGGCTCAACTCAGGCAGGCGGCTTGGTCGGGCCATTCAGCTGCTGCAGCTTTGCCGGACCTTTGCAACGCAGCACGGTTGGTTGCCTTGGCGTGCTGCACTTTGATGGGCCCGCCAGCTGGCCCGTGTGGCCGCAAGCCAGTGTGTCGGCAGGACGTTCTCCTAGCCTGAAGGCGCCGCATGAATGCAAGTTGTGGCATTGGGGCTGGTGTGGAAAGCGAAGGAAGAGAGAGCTGGCTTGCATTGCCTGCCTGACCCTTGTGCTGGCTGTGCTGAGAGAAGTGCACAGCGTTGCAATGTGGAAAGGCAGCAGCGTGCAGGCGGCAGGCTGGTGTGAGGTGGGCGGGGCTTGCAGTTTTCCTTGGGGAGGTGGAGAAGAAAAAAGAGAGCTAGGTGGGGACGGCATGAAGGGGAGCGAGTATCAGGCATATAGGCTAGAATTAGCAGGAGAAGGAGAGAAAGAGGAGGAGAAGTAGAAGTAGAAGTAGAAAAAGAGAGAGAAAAAATTGAAAACAACCGGAAAGAAGAAGTGGCGAGGGTGCTAGGGTGGCCAGCTTGAATAGGCGAGAAGACGGTGCTGCAGATGCCTACGGCCATACTAGTCTGAAAACGCCCGATCTCGTCTGATCTCGGAAGCTAAGCAGACTCAGGCCTGGTTAGTACTTGGATGGGAGACCGCCTGGGAATACCAGGTGCAGTAGGCTTTTGCGGCCAGCAGTGACTGCTCACGCCAAGCACTCTCCACACCAGAGGCAGGCCAACCTTTTGCTGCTCTCTGCGTCCTCGCCATTCCTCCCAACACTTGCCTGCGGGCTCAACTCAGGCAGGCGGCTTGGTCGGGCCATTCAGCTGCTGCAGCTTTGCCGGGCCTTTGCAACGCAGCACGGTTGTGTGCCTTGGCGTGCTGCACTTTGATGGGCACGCCAGCTGGCCCGTGTGGCCGCAAGCCAGTGTGTCGGCAGGACGTTCTCTCTCCTAGCCTGAAGGCGCCGCATGAATGCAAGTTGTGGCATTGGGGCTGGTGTGGAAAGCGAAGGAAGAGAGAGCTGGCTTGCATTGCCTGCCTGACCCTTGTGCTGGCTGTGCTGAGAGAAGTGCGCAGCGTTGCAATGTGGAAAGGCAGCAGCGTGCAGGCGGCAGGCTGGTGTGAGGTGGGCGGGGCTTGCAGTTTTCCTTGGGGAGGTGGAGAAGAAAAAAGAGAGCTAGGTGGGGACGGCATGAAGGGGAGCGAGTATCAGGCATATAGGCTAGAATTAGCAGGAGAAGGAGAGAAAGAGGAGGAGAAGTAGAAGTAGAAGTAGAAAAAGAGAGAGAAAAAATTGAAAACAACCGGAAAGAAGAAGTGGCGAGGGTGCTAGGGTGGCCAGCTTGAATAGGCGAGAAGACGGTGCTGCAGATGCCTACGGCCATACTAGTCTGAAAACGCCCGATCTCGTCTGATCTCGGAAGCTAAGCAGACTCAGGCCTGGTTAGTACTTGGATGGGAGACCGCCTGGGAATACCAGGTGCAGTAGGCTTTTGCGGCCAGCAGAGACTGCTCACGCCAAGCACTCTCCACACCAGAGGCAGGCCAACCTTTTGCTGCTCTCTGCGTCCTCGCCATTCCTCCCAACACTTGCCTGCGGGCTCAACTCAGGCAGGCGGCTTGGTCGGGCCATTCAGCTGCTGCAGCTTTGCCGGGCCTTTGCAACGCAGCACGGTTGTGTGCCTTGGCGTGCTGCACTTTGATGGGCACGCCAGCTGGCCCGTGTGGCCGCAAGCCAGTGTGTCGGCAGGACGTTCTCTCTCCTAGCCTGAAGGCGCCGCATGAATGCAAGTTGTGGCATTGGGGCTGGTGTGGAAAGCGAAGGAAGAGAGAGCTGGCTTGCATTGCCTGCCTGACCCTTGTGCTGGCTGTGCTGAGAGAAGTGCGCAGCGTTGCAATGTGGAAAGGCAGCAGCGTGCAGGCGGCAGGCTGGTGTGAGATGGGCGGGGCTTGCAGTTTTCCTTGGGGAGGTGGAGAAGAAAAAAGAGAGCTAGGTGGGGACGGCATGAAGGGGAGCGCGTATCAGGCATATAGGCTAGAATTAGCAGGTGAAGGAGAGAAAGAGGAGGAGAAGTAGAAGTAGAAGTAGAAAAAGAGAGAGAAAAAATTGAAAACAACCGGAAAGAAGAAGTGGCGAGGGTGCTAGGGTGGCCAGCTTGAATAGGCGAGAAGACGGTGCTGCAGATGCCTACGGCCATACTAGTCTGAAAACGCCCGATCTCGTCTGATCTCGGAAGCTAAGCAGACTCAGGCCTGGTTAGTACTTGGATGGGAGACCGCCTGGGAATACCAAGTGCAGTAGGCTTTTGCGGCCAGCAGAGACTGCTCACGCCAAGCACTCTCCACACCAGAGGCAGGCCAACCTTTTGCTGCTCTCTGCGTCCTCGCCATTCCTCCCAACACTTGCCTGCGGGCTCAACTCAGGCAGGCGGCTTGGTCGGGCCATTCAGCTGCTGCAGCTTTGCCGGGCCTTTGCAACGCAGCACGGTTGTGTGCCTTGGCGTGCTGCACTTTGATGGGCACGCCAGCTGGCCCGTGTGGCCGCAAGCCAGTGTGTCGGCAGGACGTTCTCTCTCCTAGCCTGAAGGCGCCGCATGAATGCAAGTTGTGGCATTGGGGCTGGTGTGGAAAGCGAAGGAAGAGAGAGCTGGCTTGCATTGCCTGCCTGACCCTTGTGCTGGCTGTGCTGAGAGAAGTGCGCAGCGTTGCAATGTGGAAAGGCAGCAGCGTGCAGGCGGCAGGCTGGTGTGAGATGGGCGGGGCTTGCAGTTTTCCTTGGGGAGGTGGAGAAGAAAAAAGAGAGCTAGGTGGGGACGGCATGAAGGGGAGCGCGTATCAGGCATATAGGCTAGAATTAGCAGGTGAAGGAGAGAAAGAGGAGGAGAAGTAGAAGTAGAAGTAGAAAAAGAGAGAGAAAAAATTGAAAACAACCGGAAAGAAGAAGTGGCGAGGGTGCTAGCGTGGCCAGCTTGAATAGGTGAGAAGACGGTGCTGCAGATGCCTATGGCCATACTAGTCTGAAAACGCCCGATCTCGTCTGATCTCGGAAGCTAAGCAGACTCAGGTCTGGTTAGTAATTGGATGGGAGACCGCCTGGGAATACCAGGTGCAGTAGGCTTTTGCGGCCAGCAGAGACTGCTCACGCCAAGCACTCTCCACACCAGAGGCAGGCCAACCTTTTGCTGCTCTCTGCGTCCTCGCCATTCCTCCCAACACTTGCCTGCGGGCTCAACTCAGGCAGGCGGCTTGGTCGGGCCATTCAGCTGCTGCAGCTTTGCCGGGCCTTTGCAACGCAGCACGGTTAGTTGCCTTGGCGTGCTGCACTTTGATGGGCCAGCCAGCTGGCCCGTGTGGCCGCAAGCCAGTGTGTCGGCAGGACGTTCTCCTAGCCTGAAGGCGCCGCATGAATGCAAGTTGTGGCATTGGGGCTGGTGTGGAAAGCGAAGGAAGAGAGAGCTGGCTTGCATTGCCTGCCTGACCCTTGTGCTGGCTGTGCTGAGAGAAGTGCGCAGCGTTGCAATGTGGAAAGGCAGCAGCGTGCAGGCGGCAGGCTGGTGTGAGGTGGGCGGGGCTTGCAGTTTTCCTTGGGGAGGTGGAGAAGAAAAAAGAGAGCTAGGTGGGGACGGCATGAAGGGGAGCGAGTATCAGGCATATAGGCTAGAATTAGCAGGAGAAGGAGAGAAAGAGGAGGAGAAGTAGAAGTAGAAGTAGAAAAAGAGAGAGAAAAAATTGAAAACAACCGGAAAGAAGAAGTTGCGAGGGTGCTAGCGTGGCCAGCTTGAATAGGTGAGAAGACGGTGCTGCAGATGCCTATGGCCATGCTAGTCTGAAAACGCCCTATCTCGTCTGATCTCAGGAAGCTAAGCAGACTCAGGTCTGGTTAGTAATTGGATGGGAGACCGCCTGGGAATACCAGGTGCAGTAGGCTTTTGCGGCCAGCAGAGACTGCTCACGCCAAGCACTCTCCACACCAGAGGCAGGCCAACCTTTTGCTGCTCTCTGCGTCCTCGCCATTCCTCCCAACACTTGCCTGCGGGCTCAACTCAGGCAGGCGGCTTGGTCGGGCCATTCAGCTGCTGCAGCTTTGCCGGACCTTTGCAACGCAGCACGGTTGGTTGCCTTGGCGTGCTGCACTTTGATGGGCCCGCCAGCTGGCCCGTGTGGCCGCAAGCCAGTGTGTCGGCAGGACGTTCTCCTAGCCTGAAGGCGCCGCATGAATGCAAGTTGTGGCATTGGGGCTGGTGTGGAAAGCGAAGGAAGAGAGAGCTGGCTTGCATTGCCTGCCTGACCCTTGTGCTGGCTGTGCTGAGAGAAGTGCGCAGCGTTGCAATGTGGAAAGGCAGCAGCGTGCAGGCGGCAGGCTGGTGTGAGGTGGGCGGGGCTTGCAGTTTTCCTTGGGGAGGTGGAGAAGAAAAAAGAGAGCTAGGTGGGGACGGCATGAAGGGGAGCGAGTATCAGGCATATAGGCTAGAATTAGCAGGAGAAGGAGAGAAAGAGGAGGAGAAGTAGAAGTAGAAGTAGAAAAAGAGAGAGAAAAAATTGAAAACAACCGGAAAGAAGAAGTGGCGAGGGTGCTAGGGTGGCCAGCTTGAATAGGCGAGAAGACGGTGCTGCAGATGCCTATGGCCATGCTAGTCTGAAAACGCCCTATCTCGTCTGATCTCGGAAGCTAAGCAGACTCAGGTCTGGTTAGTAATTGGATGGGAGACCGGCTGGGAATACCAGGTGCAGTAGGCTTTTGCGGCCAGCAGAGACTGCTCACGCCAAGCACTCTCCACACCAGAGGCAGGCCAACCTTTTGCTGCTCTCTGCGTCCTCGCCATTCCTCCCAACACTTGCCTGCGGGCTCAACTCAGGCAGGCGGCTTGGTCGGGCCATTCAGCTGCTGCAGCTTTGCCGGACCTTTGCAACGCAGCACGGTTGGTTGCCTTGGCGTGCTGCACTTTGATGGGCCCGCCAGCTGGCCCGTGTGGCCGCAAGCCAGTGTGTCGGCAGGACGTTCTCCTAGCCTGAAGGCGCCGCATGAATGCAAGTTGTGGCATTGGGGCTGGTGTGGAAAGCGAAGGAAGAGAGAGCTGGCTTGCATTGCCTGCCTGACCCTTGTGCTGGCTGTGCTGAGAGAAGTGCACAGCGTTGCAATGTGGAAAGGCAGCAGCGTGCAGGCGGCAGGCTGGTGTGAGGTGGGCGGGGCTTGCAGTTTTCCTTGGGGAGGTGGAGAAGAAAAAAGAGAGCTAGGTGGGGACGGCATGAAGGGGAGCGAGTATCAGGCATATAGGCTAGAATTAGCAGGAGAAGGAGAGAAAGAGGAGGAGAAGTAGAAGTAGAAGTAGAAAAAGAGAGAGAAAAAATTGAAAACAACCGGAAAGAAGAAGTGGCGAGGGTGCTAGGGTGGCCAGCTTGAATAGGCGAGAAGACGGTGCTGCAGATGCCTACGGCCATACTAGTCTGAAAACGCCCGATCTCGTCTGATCTCGGAAGCTAAGCAGACTCAGGCCTGGTTAGTACTTGGATGGGAGACCGCCTGGGAATACCAGGTGCAGTAGGCTTTTGCGGCCAGCAGTGACTGCTCACGCCAAGCACTCTCCACACCAGAGGCAGGCCAACCTTTTGCTGCTCTCTGCGTCCTCGCCATTCCTCCCAACACTTGCCTGCGGGCTCAACTCAGGCAGGCGGCTTGGTCGGGCCATTCAGCTGCTGCAGCTTTGCCGGGCCTTTGCAACGCAGCACGGTTGTGTGCCTTGGCGTGCTGCACTTTGATGGGCACGCCAGCTGGCCCGTGTGGCCGCAAGCCAGTGTGTCGGCAGGACGTTCTCTCTCCTAGCCTGAAGGCGCCGCATGAATGCAAGTTGTGGCATTGGGGCTGGTGTGGAAAGCGAAGGAAGAGAGAGCTGGCTTGCATTGCCTGCCTGACCCTTGTGCTGGCTGTGCTGAGAGAAGTGCGCAGCGTTGCAATGTGGAAAGGCAGCAGCGTGCAGGCGGCAGGCTGGTGTGAGGTGGGCGGGGCTTGCAGTTTTCCTTGGGGAGGTGGAGAAGAAAAAAGAGAGCTAGGTGGGGACGGCATGAAGGGGAGCGAGTATCAGGCATATAGGCTAGAATTAGCAGGAGAAGGAGAGAAAGAGGAGGAGAAGTAGAAGTAGAAGTAGAAAAAGAGAGAGAAAAAATTGAAAACAACCGGAAAGAAGAAGTGGCGAGGGTGCTAGGGTGGCCAGCTTGAATAGGCGAGAAGACGGTGCTGCAGATGCCTACGGCCATACTAGTCTGAAAACGCCCGATCTCGTCTGATCTCGGAAGCTAAGCAGACTCAGGCCTGGTTAGTACTTGGATGGGAGACCGCCTGGGAATACCAGGTGCAGTAGGCTTTTGCGGCCAGCAGAGACTGCTCACGCCAAGCACTCTCCACACCAGAGGCAGGCCAACCTTTTGCTGCTCTCTGCGTCCTCGCCATTCCTCCCAACACTTGCCTGCGGGCTCAACTCAGGCAGGCGGCTTGGTCGGGCCATTCAGCTGCTGCAGCTTTGCCGGGCCTTTGCAACGCAGCACGGTTGTGTGCCTTGGCGTGCTGCACTTTGATGGGCACGCCAGCTGGCCCGTGTGGCCGCAAGCCAGTGTGTCGGCAGGACGTTCTCTCTCCTAGCCTGAAGGCGCCGCATGAATGCAAGTTGTGGCATTGGGGCTGGTGTGGAAAGCGAAGGAAGAGAGAGCTGGCTTGCATTGCCTGCCTGACCCTTGTGCTGGCTGTGCTGAGAGAAGTGCGCAGCGTTGCAATGTGGAAAGGCAGCAGCGTGCAGGCGGCAGGCTGGTGTGAGATGGGCGGGGCTTGCAGTTTTCCTTGGGGAGGTGGAGAAGAAAAAAGAGAGCTAGGTGGGGACGGCATGAAGGGGAGCGCGTATCAGGCATATAGGCTAGAATTAGCAGGTGAAGGAGAGAAAGAGGAGGAGAAGTAGAAGTAGAAGTAGAAAAAGAGAGAGAAAAAATTGAAAACAACCGGAAAGAAGAAGTGGCGAGGGTGCTAGGGTGGCCAGCTTGAATAGGCGAGAAGACGGTGCTGCAGATGCCTACGGCCATACTAGTCTGAAAACGCCCGATCTCGTCTGATCTCGGAAGCTAAGCAGACTCAGGCCTGGTTAGTACTTGGATGGGAGACCGCCTGGGAATACCAGGTGCAGTAGGCTTTTGCGGCCAGCAGAGACTGCTCACGCCAAGCACTCTCCACACCAGAGGCAGGCCAACCTTTTGCTGCTCTCTGCGTCCTCGCCATTCCTCCCAACACTTGCCTGCGGGCTCAACTCAGGCAGGCGGCTTGGTCGGGCCATTCAGCTGCTGCAGCTTTGCCGGGCCTTTGCAACGCAGCACGGTTGTGTGCCTTGGCGTGCTGCACTTTGATGGGCACGCCAGCTGGCCCGTGTGGCCGCAAGCCAGTGTGTCGGCAGGACGTTCTCTCTCCTAGCCTGAAGGCGCCGCATGAATGCAAGTTGTGGCATTGGGGCTGGTGTGGAAAGCGAAGGAAGAGAGAGCTGGCTTGCATTGCCTGCCTGACCCTTGTGCTGGCTGTGCTGAGAGAAGTGCGCAGCGTTGCAATGTGGAAAGGCAGCAGCGTGCAGGCGGCAGGCTGGTGTGAGATGGGCGGGGCTTGCAGTTTTCCTTGGGGAGGTGGAGAAGAAAAAAGAGAGCTAGGTGGGGACGGCATGAAGGGGAGCGCGTATCAGGCATATAGGCTAGAATTAGCAGGTGAAGGAGAGAAAGAGGAGGAGAAGTAGAAGTAGAAGTAGAAAAAGAGAGAGAAAAAATTGAAAACAACCGGAAAGAAGAAGTGGCGAGGGTGCTAGCGTGGCCAGCTTGAATAGGTGAGAAGACGGTTCTGCAGATGCCTATGGCCATACTAGTCTGAAAAGGCCTGATCTCGTCTGATCTCGGAAGCTAAGCAGACTTAGGCCTGGTTAGTACTTGGATGGGAGACCGCCTGGGAATACCAGGTGCAGTAGGCTTTTGCGGCCAGCAGAGACTGCTCACGCCAAGCACTCTCCACACCAGAGGCAGGCCAACCTTTTGCTGCTCTCTGCGTCCTCGCCATTCCTCCCAACACTTGCCTGCGGGCTCAACTCAGGCAGGCGGCTTGGTCGGGCCATTCAGCTGCTGCAGCTTTGCCGGGCCTTTGCAACGCAGCACGGTTAGTTGCCTTGGCGTGCTGCACTTTGATGGGCCCGCCAGCTGGCCCGTGTGGCCGCAAGCCAGTGTGTCGGCAGGACGTTCGCCTAGCCTGAAGGCGCCGCATGAATGCAAGTTGTGGCATTGGGGCTGGTGTGGAAAGCGAAAGAAGAGAGAGCTGGCTTGCATTGCCTGCCTGACCCTTGTGCTGGCTGTGCTGAGAGAAGTGCGCAGCGTTGCAATGTGGAAAGGCAGCAGCGTGCAGGCGGCAGGCTGGTGTGAGGTGGGCGGGGCTTGCAGTTTTCCTTGGGGAGGTGGAGAAGAAAAAAGAGAGCTAGGTGGGGACGGCATGAAGGGGAGCGAGTATCAGGCATATAGGCTAGAATTAGCAGGAGAAGGAGAGAAAGAGGAGGAGAAGTAGAAGTAGAAGTAGAAAAAGAGAGAGAAAAAATTGAAAACAACCGGAAAGAAGAAGTGGCGAGGGTGCTAGGGTGGCCAACTTGAATAGGCGAGAAGACGGTGCTGCAGATGCCTACGGCCATACTAGTCTGAAAACGCCCGATCTCGTCTGATCTCGGAAGCTAAGCAGACTCAGGCCTGGTTAGTACTTGGATGGGAGACCGCCTGGGAATACCAGGTGCAGTAGGCTTTTGCGGCCAGCAGAGACTGCTCACGCCAAGCACTCTCCACACCAGAGGCAGGCCAACCTTTTGCTGCTCTCTGCGTCCTCGCCATTCCTCCCAACACTTGCCTGCGGGCTCAACTCAGGCAGGCGGCTTGGTCGGGCCATTCAGCTGCTGCAGCTTTGCCGGGCCTTTGCAACGCAGCACGGTTGGGTGCCTTGGCGTGCTGCACTTTGATGGGCCCGCCAGCTGGCCCGTGTGGCCGCAAGCCAGTGTGTCGGCAGGACGTTCTCCTAGCCTGAAGGCGCCGCATGAATGCAAGTTGTGGCATTGGGGCTGGTGTGGAAAG
>NC_092710.1:302362367-302372367 GCF_047496885.1 Scyliorhinus torazame
GGGCGGGGCTTGCAGTTTTCCTTGGGGAGGTGGAGAAGAAAAAAGAGAGCTAGGTGGGGACGGCATGAAGGGGAGCGCGTATCAGGCATATAGGCTAGAATTAGCAGGTGAAGGAGAGAAAGAGGAGGAGAAGTAGAAGTAGAAGTAGAAAAAGAGAGAGAAAAAATTGAAAACAACCGGAAAGAAGAAGTGGCGAGGGTGCTAGGGTGGCCAGCTTGAATAGGCGAGAAGACGGTGCTGCAGATGCCTACGGCCATACTAGTCTGAAAACGCCCGATCTCGTCTGATCTCGGAAGCTAAGCAGACTCAGGCCTGGTTAGTACTTGGATGGGAGACCGCCTGGGAATACCAGGTGCAGTAGGCTTTTGCGGCCAGCAGAGACTGCTCACGCCAAGCACTCTCCACACCAGAGGCAGGCCAACCTTTTGCTGCTCTCTGCGTCCTCGCCATTCCTCCCAACACTTGCCTGCGGGCTCAACTCAGGCAGGCGGCTTGGTCGGGCCATTCAGCTGCTGCAGCTTTGCCGGGCCTTTGCAACGCAGCACGGTTGTGTGCCTTGGCGTGCTGCACTTTGATGGGCACGCCAGCTGGCCCGTGTGGCCGCAAGCCAGTGTGTCGGCAGGACGTTCTCTCTCCTAGCCTGAAGGCGCCGCATGAATGCAAGTTGTGGCATTGGGGCTGGTGTGGAAAGCGAAGGAAGAGAGAGCTGGCTTGCATTGCCTGCCTGACCCTTGTGCTGGCTGTGCTGAGAGAAGTGCGCAGCGTTGCAATGTGGAAAGGCAGCAGCGTGCAGGCGGCAGGCTGGTGTGAGGTGGGCGGGGCTTGCAGTTTTCCTTGGGGAGGTGGAGAAGAAAAAAGAGAGCTAGGTGGGGACGGCATGAAGGGGAGCGAGTATCAGGCATATAGGCTAGAATTAGCAGGAGAAGGAGAGAAAGAGGAGGAGAAGTAGAAGTAGAAGTAGAAAAAGAGAGAGAAAAAATTGAAAACAACCGGAAAGAAGAAGTGGCGAGGGTGCTAGGGTGGCCAGCTTGAATAGGCGAGAAGACGGTGCTGCAGATCCCTACGGCCATACTAGTCTGAAAACGCCCGATCTCGTCTGATCTCGGAAGCTAAGCAGACTCAGGCCTGGTTAGTACTTGGATGGGAGACCGCCTGGGAATACCAGGTGCAGTAGGCTTTTGCGGCCAGCAGAGACTGCTCACGCCAAGCACTCTCCACACCAGAGGCAGGCCAACCTTTTGCTGCTCTCTGCGTCCTCGCCATTCCTCCCAACACTTGCCTGCGGGCTCAACTCAGGCAGGCGGCTTGGTCGGGCCATTCAGCTGCTGCAGCTTTGCCGGGCCTTTGCAACGCAGCACGGTTGTGTGCCTTGGCGTGCTGCACTTTGATGGGCACGCCAGCTGGCCCGTGTGGCCGCAAGCCAGTGTGTCGGCAGGACGTTCTCTCTCCTAGCCTGAAGGCGCCGCATGAATGCAAGTTGTGGCATTGGGGCTGGTGTGGAAAGCGAAGGAAGAGAGAGCTGGCTTGCATTGCCTGCCTGACCCTTGTGCTGGCTGTGCTGAGAGAAGTGCGCAGCGTTGCAATGTGGAAAGGCAGCAGCGTGCAGGCGGCAGGCTGGTGTGAGGTGGGCGGGGCTTGCAGTTTTCCTTGGGGAGGTGGAGAAGAAAAAAGAGAGCTAGGTGGGGACGGCATGAAGGGGAGCGAGTATCAGGCATATAGGCTAGAATTAGCAGGAGAAGGAGAGAAAGAGGAGGAGAAGTAGAAGTAGAAGTAGAAAAAGAGAGAGAAAAAATTGAAAACAACCGGAAAGAAGAAGTGGCGAGGGTGCTAGGGTGGCCAGCTTGAATAGGCGAGAAGACGGTGCTGCAGATGCCTACGGCCATACTAGTCTGAAAACGCCCGATCTCGTCTGATCTCGGAAGCTAAGCAGACTCAGGCCTGGTTAGTACTTGGATGGGAGACCGCCTGGGAATACCAGGTGCAGTAGGCTTTTGCGGCCAGCAGAGACTGCTCACGCCAAGCACTCTCCACACCAGAGGCAGGCCAACCTTTTGCTGCTCTCTGCGTCCTCGCCATTCCTCCCAACACTTGCCTGCGGGCTCAACTCAGGCAGGCGGCTTGGTCGGGCCATTCAGCTGCTGCAGCTTTGCCGGGCCTTTGCAACGCAGCACGGTTGTGTGCCTTGGCGTGCTGCACTTTGATGGGCACGCCAGCTGGCCCGTGTGGCCGCAAGCCAGTGTGTCGGCAGGACGTTCTCTCTCCTAGCCTGAAGTCGCCGCATGAATGCAAGTTGTGGCATTGGGGCTGGTGTGGAAAGCGAAGGAAGAGAGAGCTGGCTTGCATTGCCTGCCTGACCCTTGTGCTGGCTGTGCTGAGAGAAGTGCGCAGCGTTGCAATGTGGAAAGGCAGCAGCGTGCAGGCGGCAGGCTGGTGTGAGATGGGCGGGGCTTGCAGTTTTCCTTGGGGAGGTGGAGAAGAAAAAAGAGAGCTAGGTGGGGACGGCATGAAGGGGAGCGCGTATCAGGCATATAGGCTAGAATTAGCAGGTGAAGGAGAGAAAGAGGAGGAGAAGTAGAAGTAGAAGTAGAAAAAGAGAGAGAAAAAATTGAAAACAACCGGAAAGAAGAAGTGGCGAGGGTGCTAGGGTGGCCAGCTTGAATAGGCGAGAAGACGGTGCTGCAGATGCCTACGGCCATACTAGTCTGAAAACGCCCGATCTCGTCTGATCTCGGAAGCTAAGCAGACTCAGGCCTGGTTAGTACTTGGATGGGAGACCGCCTGGGAATACCAGGTGCAGTAGGCTTTTGCGGCCAGCAGAGACTGCTCACGCCAAGCACTCTCCACACCAGAGGCAGGCCAACCTTTTGCTGCTCTCTGCGTCCTCGCCATTCCTCCCAACACTTGCCTGCGGGCTCAACTCAGGCAGGCGGCTTGGTCGGGCCATTCAGCTGCTGCAGCTTTGCCGGGCCTTTGCAACGCAGCACGGTTGTGTGCCTTGGCGTGCTGCACTTTGATGGGCACGCCAGCTGGCCCGTGTGGCCGCAAGCCAGTGTGTCGGCAGGACGTTCTCCTAGCCTGAAGGCGCCGCATGAATGCAAGTTGTGGCATTGGGGCTGGTGTGGAAAGCGAAGGAAGAGAGAGCTGGCTTGCATTGCCTGCCTGACCCTTGTGCTGGCTGTGCTGAGAGAAGTGCGCAGCGTTGCAATGTGGAAAGGCAGCAGCGTGCAGGCGGCAGGCTGGTGTGAGGTGGGCGGGGCTTGCAGTTTTCCTTGGGGAGGTGGAGAAGAAAAAAGAGAGCTAGGTGGGGACGGCATGAAGGGGAGCGAGTATCAGGCATATAGGCTAGAATTAGCAGGAGAAGGAGAGAAAGAGGAGGAGAAGTAGAAGTAGAAGTAGAAAAAGAGAGAGAAAAAATTGAAAACAACCGGAAAGAAGAAGTTGCGAGGGTGCTAGCGTGGCCAGCTTGAATAGGTGAGAAGACGGTGCTGCAGATGCCTATGGCCATGCTAGTCTGAAAACGCCCTATCTCGTCTGATCTCAGGAAGCTAAGCAGACTCAGGTCTGGTTAGTAATTGGATGGGAGACCGCCTGGGAATACCAGGTGCAGTAGGCTTTTGCGGCCAGCAGAGACTGCTCACGCCAAGCACTCTCCACACCAGAGGCAGGCCAACCTTTTGCTGCTCTCTGCGTCCTCGCCATTCCTCCCAACACTTGCCTGCGGGCTCAACTCAGGCAGGCGGCTTGGTCGGGCCATTCAGCTGCTGCAGCTTTGCCGGACCTTTGCAACGCAGCACGGTTGGTTGCCTTGGCGTGCTGCACTTTGATGGGCCCGCCAGCTGGCCCGTGTGGCCGCAAGCCAGTGTGTCGGCAGGACGTTCTCCTAGCCTGAAGGCGCCGCATGAATGCAAGTTGTGGCATTGGGGCTGGTGTGGAAAGCGAAGGAAGAGAGAGCTGGCTTGCATTGCCTGCCTGACCCTTGTGCTGGCTGTGCTGAGAGAAGTGCGCAGCGTTGCAATGTGGAAAGGCAGCAGCGTGCAGGCGGCAGGCTGGTGTGAGGTGGGCGGGGCTTGCAGTTTTCCTTGGGGAGGTGGAGAAGAAAAAAGAGAGCTAGGTGGGGACGGCATGAAGGGGAGCGAGTATCAGGCATATAGGCTAGAATTAGCAGGAGAAGGAGAGAAAGAGGAGGAGAAGTAGAAGTAGAAGTAGAAAAAGAGAGAGAAAAAATTGAAAACAACCGGAAAGAAGAAGTGGCGAGGGTGCTAGGGTGGCCAGCTTGAATAGGCGAGAAGACGGTGCTGCAGATGCCTATGGCCATGCTAGTCTGAAAACGCCCTATCTCGTCTGATCTCGGAAGCTAAGCAGACTCAGGTCTGGTTAGTAATTGGATGGGAGACCGGCTGGGAATACCAGGTGCAGTAGGCTTTTGCGGCCAGCAGAGACTGCTCACGCCAAGCACTCTCCACACCAGAGGCAGGCCAACCTTTTGCTGCTCTCTGCGTCCTCGCCATTCCTCCCAACACTTGCCTGCGGGCTCAACTCAGGCAGGCGGCTTGGTCGGGCCATTCAGCTGCTGCAGCTTTGCCGGACCTTTGCAACGCAGCACGGTTGGTTGCCTTGGCGTGCTGCACTTTGATGGGCCCGCCAGCTGGCCCGTGTGGCCGCAAGCCAGTGTGTCGGCAGGACGTTCTCCTAGCCTGAAGGCGCCGCATGAATGCAAGTTGTGGCATTGGGGCTGGTGTGGAAAGCGAAGGAAGAGAGAGCTGGCTTGCATTGCCTGCCTGACCCTTGTGCTGGCTGTGCTGAGAGAAGTGCACAGCGTTGCAATGTGGAAAGGCAGCAGCGTGCAGGCGGCAGGCTGGTGTGAGGTGGGCGGGGCTTGCAGTTTTCCTTGGGGAGGTGGAGAAGAAAAAAGAGAGCTAGGTGGGGACGGCATGAAGGGGAGCGAGTATCAGGCATATAGGCTAGAATTAGCAGGAGAAGGAGAGAAAGAGGAGGAGAAGTAGAAGTAGAAGTAGAAAAAGAGAGAGAAAAAATTGAAAACAACCGGAAAGAAGAAGTGGCGAGGGTGCTAGGGTGGCCAGCTTGAATAGGCGAGAAGACGGTGCTGCAGATGCCTACGGCCATACTAGTCTGAAAACGCCCGATCTCGTCTGATCTCGGAAGCTAAGCAGACTCAGGCCTGGTTAGTACTTGGATGGGAGACCGCCTGGGAATACCAGGTGCAGTAGGCTTTTGCGGCCAGCAGTGACTGCTCACGCCAAGCACTCTCCACACCAGAGGCAGGCCAACCTTTTGCTGCTCTCTGCGTCCTCGCCATTCCTCCCAACACTTGCCTGCGGGCTCAACTCAGGCAGGCGGCTTGGTCGGGCCATTCAGCTGCTGCAGCTTTGCCGGGCCTTTGCAACGCAGCACGGTTGTGTGCCTTGGCGTGCTGCACTTTGATGGGCACGCCAGCTGGCCCGTGTGGCCGCAAGCCAGTGTGTCGGCAGGACGTTCTCTCTCCTAGCCTGAAGGCGCCGCATGAATGCAAGTTGTGGCATTGGGGCTGGTGTGGAAAGCGAAGGAAGAGAGAGCTGGCTTGCATTGCCTGCCTGACCCTTGTGCTGGCTGTGCTGAGAGAAGTGCGCAGCGTTGCAATGTGGAAAGGCAGCAGCGTGCAGGCGGCAGGCTGGTGTGAGGTGGGCGGGGCTTGCAGTTTTCCTTGGGGAGGTGGAGAAGAAAAAAGAGAGCTAGGTGGGGACGGCATGAAGGGGAGCGAGTATCAGGCATATAGGCTAGAATTAGCAGGAGAAGGAGAGAAAGAGGAGGAGAAGTAGAAGTAGAAGTAGAAAAAGAGAGAGAAAAAATTGAAAACAACCGGAAAGAAGAAGTGGCGAGGGTGCTAGGGTGGCCAGCTTGAATAGGCGAGAAGACGGTGCTGCAGATGCCTACGGCCATACTAGTCTGAAAACGCCCGATCTCGTCTGATCTCGGAAGCTAAGCAGACTCAGGCCTGGTTAGTACTTGGATGGGAGACCGCCTGGGAATACCAGGTGCAGTAGGCTTTTGCGGCCAGCAGAGACTGCTCACGCCAAGCACTCTCCACACCAGAGGCAGGCCAACCTTTTGCTGCTCTCTGCGTCCTCGCCATTCCTCCCAACACTTGCCTGCGGGCTCAACTCAGGCAGGCGGCTTGGTCGGGCCATTCAGCTGCTGCAGCTTTGCCGGGCCTTTGCAACGCAGCACGGTTGTGTGCCTTGGCGTGCTGCACTTTGATGGGCACGCCAGCTGGCCCGTGTGGCCGCAAGCCAGTGTGTCGGCAGGACGTTCTCTCTCCTAGCCTGAAGGCGCCGCATGAATGCAAGTTGTGGCATTGGGGCTGGTGTGGAAAGCGAAGGAAGAGAGAGCTGGCTTGCATTGCCTGCCTGACCCTTGTGCTGGCTGTGCTGAGAGAAGTGCGCAGCGTTGCAATGTGGAAAGGCAGCAGCGTGCAGGCGGCAGGCTGGTGTGAGATGGGCGGGGCTTGCAGTTTTCCTTGGGGAGGTGGAGAAGAAAAAAGAGAGCTAGGTGGGGACGGCATGAAGGGGAGCGCGTATCAGGCATATAGGCTAGAATTAGCAGGTGAAGGAGAGAAAGAGGAGGAGAAGTAGAAGTAGAAGTAGAAAAAGAGAGAGAAAAAATTGAAAACAACCGGAAAGAAGAAGTGGCGAGGGTGCTAGGGTGGCCAGCTTGAATAGGCGAGAAGACGGTGCTGCAGATGCCTACGGCCATACTAGTCTGAAAACGCCCGATCTCGTCTGATCTCGGAAGCTAAGCAGACTCAGGCCTGGTTAGTACTTGGATGGGAGACCGCCTGGGAATACCAGGTGCAGTAGGCTTTTGCGGCCAGCAGAGACTGCTCACGCCAAGCACTCTCCACACCAGAGGCAGGCCAACCTTTTGCTGCTCTCTGCGTCCTCGCCATTCCTCCCAACACTTGCCTGCGGGCTCAACTCAGGCAGGCGGCTTGGTCGGGCCATTCAGCTGCTGCAGCTTTGCCGGGCCTTTGCAACGCAGCACGGTTGTGTGCCTTGGCGTGCTGCACTTTGATGGGCACGCCAGCTGGCCCGTGTGGCCGCAAGCCAGTGTGTCGGCAGGACGTTCTCTCTCCTAGCCTGAAGGCGCCGCATGAATGCAAGTTGTGGCATTGGGGCTGGTGTGGAAAGCGAAGGAAGAGAGAGCTGGCTTGCATTGCCTGCCTGACCCTTGTGCTGGCTGTGCTGAGAGAAGTGCGCAGCGTTGCAATGTGGAAAGGCAGCAGCGTGCAGGCGGCAGGCTGGTGTGAGATGGGCGGGGCTTGCAGTTTTCCTTGGGGAGGTGGAGAAGAAAAAAGAGAGCTAGGTGGGGACGGCATGAAGGGGAGCGCGTATCAGGCATATAGGCTAGAATTAGCAGGTGAAGGAGAGAAAGAGGAGGAGAAGTAGAAGTAGAAGTAGAAAAAGAGAGAGAAAAAATTGAAAACAACCGGAAAGAAGAAGTGGCGAGGGTGCTAGCGTGGCCAGCTTGAATAGGTGAGAAGACGGTTCTGCAGATGCCTATGGCCATACTAGTCTGAAAAGGCCTGATCTCGTCTGATCTCGGAAGCTAAGCAGACTTAGGCCTGGTTAGTACTTGGATGGGAGACCGCCTGGGAATACCAGGTGCAGTAGGCTTTTGCGGCCAGCAGAGACTGCTCACGCCAAGCACTCTCCACACCAGAGGCAGGCCAACCTTTTGCTGCTCTCTGCGTCCTCGCCATTCCTCCCAACACTTGCCTGCGGGCTCAACTCAGGCAGGCGGCTTGGTCGGGCCATTCAGCTGCTGCAGCTTTGCCGGGCCTTTGCAACGCAGCACGGTTAGTTGCCTTGGCGTGCTGCACTTTGATGGGCCCGCCAGCTGGCCCGTGTGGCCGCAAGCCAGTGTGTCGGCAGGACGTTCGCCTAGCCTGAAGGCGCCGCATGAATGCAAGTTGTGGCATTGGGGCTGGTGTGGAAAGCGAAAGAAGAGAGAGCTGGCTTGCATTGCCTGCCTGACCCTTGTGCTGGCTGTGCTGAGAGAAGTGCGCAGCGTTGCAATGTGGAAAGGCAGCAGCGTGCAGGCGGCAGGCTGGTGTGAGGTGGGCGGGGCTTGCAGTTTTCCTTGGGGAGGTGGAGAAGAAAAAAGAGAGCTAGGTGGGGACGGCATGAAGGGGAGCGAGTATCAGGCATATAGGCTAGAATTAGCAGGAGAAGGAGAGAAAGAGGAGGAGAAGTAGAAGTAGAAGTAGAAAAAGAGAGAGAAAAAATTGAAAACAACCGGAAAGAAGAAGTGGCGAGGGTGCTAGGGTGGCCAACTTGAATAGGCGAGAAGACGGTGCTGCAGATGCCTACGGCCATACTAGTCTGAAAACGCCCGATCTCGTCTGATCTCGGAAGCTAAGCAGACTCAGGCCTGGTTAGTACTTGGATGGGAGACCGCCTGGGAATACCAGGTGCAGTAGGCTTTTGCGGCCAGCAGAGACTGCTCACGCCAAGCACTCTCCACACCAGAGGCAGGCCAACCTTTTGCTGCTCTCTGCGTCCTCGCCATTCCTCCCAACACTTGCCTGCGGGCTCAACTCAGGCAGGCGGCTTGGTCGGGCCATTCAGCTGCTGCAGCTTTGCCGGGCCTTTGCAACGCAGCACGGTTGGGTGCCTTGGCGTGCTGCACTTTGATGGGCCCGCCAGCTGGCCCGTGTGGCCGCAAGCCAGTGTGTCGGCAGGACGTTCTCCTAGCCTGAAGGCGCCGCATGAATGCAAGTTGTGGCATTGGGGCTGGTGTGGAAAGCGAAGGAAGAGAGAGCTGGCTTGCATTGCCTGCCTGACCCTTGTGCTGGCTGTGCTGAGAGAAGTGCGCAGCGTTGCAATGTGGAAAGGCAGCAGCGTGCAGGCGGCAGGCTGGTGTGAGGTGGGCGGGGCTTGCAGTTTTCCTTGGGGAGGTGGAGAAGAAAAAAGAGAGCTAGGTGGGGACGGCATGAAGGGGAGCGAGTATCAGGCATATAGGCTAGAATTAGCAGGAGAAGGAGAGAAAGAGGAGGAGAAGTAGAAGTAGAAGTAGAAAAAGAGAGAGAAAAAATTGAAAACAACCGGAAAGAAGAAGTGGCGAGGGTGCTAGGGTGGCCAGCTTGAATAGGCGAGAAGACGGTGCTGCAGATGCCTACGGCCATACTAGTCTGAAAACGCCCGATCTCGTCTGATCTCGGAAGCTAAGCAGACTCAGGCCTGGTTAGTACTTGGATGGGAGACCGCCTGGGAATACCAAGTGCAGTAGGCTTTTGCGGCCAGCAGAGACTGCTCACGCCAAGCACTCTCCACACCAGAGGCAGGCCAACCTTTTGCTGCTCTCTGCGTCCTCGCCATTCCTCCCAACACTTGCCTGCGGGCTCAACTCAGGCAGGCGGCTTGGTCGGGCCATTCAGCTGCTGCAGCTTTGCCGGGCCTTTGCAACGCAGCACGGTTGTGTGCCTTGGCGTGCTGCACTTTGATGGGCACGCCAGCTGGCCCGTGTGGCCGCAAGCCAGTGTGTCGGCAGGACGTTCTCTCTCCTAGCCTGAAGGCGCCGCATGAATGCAAGTTGTGGCATTGGGGCTGGTGTGGAAAGCGAAGGAAGAGAGAGCTGGCTTGCATTGCCTGCCTGACCCTTGTGCTGGCTGTGCTGAGAGAAGTGCGCAGCGTTGCAATGTGGAAAGGCAGCAGCGTGCAGGCGGCAGGCTGGTGTGAGATGGGCGGGGCTTGCAGTTTTCCTTGGGGAGGTGGAGAAGAAAAAAGAGAGCTAGGTGGGGACGGCATGAAGGGGAGCGCGTATCAGGCATATAGGCTAGAATTAGCAGGTGAAGGAGAGAAAGAGGAGGAGAAGTAGAAGTAGAAGTAGAAAAAGAGAGAGAAAAAATTGAAAACAACCGGAAAGAAGAAGTGGCGAGGGTGCTAGCGTGGCCAGCTTGAATAGGTGAGAAGACGGTGCTGCAGATGCCTATGGCCATACTAGT
>NC_092710.1:302377367-302387367 GCF_047496885.1 Scyliorhinus torazame
TCACGCCAAGCACTCTCCACACCAGAGGCAGGCCAACCTTTTGCTGCTCTCTGCGTCCTCGCCATTCCTCCCAACACTTGCCTGCGGGCTCAACTCAGGCAGGCGGCTTGGTCGGGCCATTCAGCTGCTGCAGCTTTGCCGGGCCTTTGCAACGCAGCACGGTTGTGTGCCTTGGCGTGCTGCACTTTGATGGGCACGCCAGCTGGCCCGTGTGGCCGCAAGCCAGTGTGTCGGCAGGACGTTCTCTCTCCTAGCCTGAAGGCGCCGCATGAATGCAAGTTGTGGCATTGGGGCTGGTGTGGAAAGCGAAGGAAGAGAGAGCTGGCTTGCATTGCCTGCCTGACCCTTGTGCTGGCTGTGCTGAGAGAAGTGCGCAGCGTTGCAATGTGGAAAGGCAGCAGCGTGCAGGCGGCAGGCTGGTGTGAGGTGGGCGGGGCTTGCAGTTTTCCTTGGGGAGGTGGAGAAGAAAAAAGAGAGCTAGGTGGGGACGGCATGAAGGGGAGCGAGTATCAGGCATATAGGCTAGAATTAGCAGGAGAAGGAGAGAAAGAGGAGGAGAAGTAGAAGTAGAAGTAGAAAAAGAGAGAGAAAAAATTGAAAACAACCGGAAAGAAGAAGTGGCGAGGGTGCTAGGGTGGCCAGCTTGAATAGGCGAGAAGACGGTGCTGCAGATGCCTACGGCCATACTAGTCTGAAAACGCCCGATCTCGTCTGATCTCGGAAGCTAAGCAGACTCAGGCCTGGTTAGTACTTGGATGGGAGACCGCCTGGGAATACCAGGTGCAGTAGGCTTTTGCGGCCAGCAGAGACTGCTCACGCCAAGCACTCTCCACACCAGAGGCAGGCCAACCTTTTGCTGCTCTCTGCGTCCTCGCCATTCCTCCCAACACTTGCCTGCGGGCTCAACTCAGGCAGGCGGCTTGGTCGGGCCATTCAGCTGCTGCAGCTTTGCCGGGCCTTTGCAACGCAGCACGGTTGTGTGCCTTGGCGTGCTGCACTTTGATGGGCACGCCAGCTGGCCCGTGTGGCCGCAAGCCAGTGTGTCGGCAGGACGTTCTCTCTCCTAGCCTGAAGTCGCCGCATGAATGCAAGTTGTGGCATTGGGGCTGGTGTGGAAAGCGAAGGAAGAGAGAGCTGGCTTGCATTGCCTGCCTGACCCTTGTGCTGGCTGTGCTGAGAGAAGTGCGCAGCGTTGCAATGTGGAAAGGCAGCAGCGTGCAGGCGGCAGGCTGGTGTGAGATGGGCGGGGCTTGCAGTTTTCCTTGGGGAGGTGGAGAAGAAAAAAGAGAGCTAGGTGGGGACGGCATGAAGGGGAGCGCGTATCAGGCATATAGGCTAGAATTAGCAGGTGAAGGAGAGAAAGAGGAGGAGAAGTAGAAGTAGAAGTAGAAAAAGAGAGAGAAAAAATTGAAAACAACCGGAAAGAAGAAGTGGCGAGGGTGCTAGGGTGGCCAGCTTGAATAGGCGAGAAGACGGTGCTGCAGATGCCTACGGCCATACTAGTCTGAAAACGCCCGATCTCGTCTGATCTCGGAAGCTAAGCAGACTCAGGCCTGGTTAGTACTTGGATGGGAGACCGCCTGGGAATACCAGGTGCAGTAGGCTTTTGCGGCCAGCAGAGACTGCTCACGCCAAGCACTCTCCACACCAGAGGCAGGCCAACCTTTTGCTGCTCTCTGCGTCCTCGCCATTCCTCCCAACACTTGCCTGCGGGCTCAACTCAGGCAGGCGGCTTGGTCGGGCCATTCAGCTGCTGCAGCTTTGCCGGGCCTTTGCAACGCAGCACGGTTGTGTGCCTTGGCGTGCTGCACTTTGATGGGCACGCCAGCTGGCCCGTGTGGCCGCAAGCCAGTGTGTCGGCAGGACGTTCTCTCTCCTAGCCTGAAGGCGCCGCATGAATGCAAGTTGTGGCATTGGGGCTGGTGTGGAAAGCGAAGGAAGAGAGAGCTGGCTTGCATTGCCTGCCTGACCCTTGTGCTGGCTGTGCTGAGAGAAGTGCGCAGCGTTGCAATGTGGAAAGGCAGCAGCGTGCAGGCGGCAGGCTGGTGTGAGATGGGCGGGGCTTGCAGTTTTCCTTGGGGAGGTGGAGAAGAAAAAAGAGAGCTAGGTGGGGACGGCATGAAGGGGAGCGCGTATCAGGCATATAGGCTAGAATTAGCAGGTGAAGGAGAGAAAGAGGAGGAGAAGTAGAAGTAGAAGTAGAAAAAGAGAGAGAAAAAATTGAAAACAACCGGAAAGAAGAAGTGGCGAGGGTGCTAGCGTGGCCAGCTTGAATAGGTGAGAAGACGGTTCTGCAGATGCCTATGGCCATACTAGTCTGAAAAGGCCTGATCTCGTCTGATCTCGGAAGCTAAGCAGACTCAGGCCTGGTTAGTACTTGGATGGGAGACCGCCTGGGAATACCAGGTGCAGTAGGCTTTTGCGGCCAGCAGAGACTGCTCACGCCAAGCACTCTCCACACCAGAGGCAGGCCAACCTTTTGCTGCTCTCTGCGTCCTCGCCATTCCTCCCAACACTTGCCTGCGGGCTCAACTCAGGCAGGCGGCTTGGTCGGGCCATTCAGCTGCTGCAGCTTTGCCGGGCCTTTGCAACGCAGCACGGTTAGTTGCCTTGGCGTGCTGCACTTTGATGGGCCCGCCAGCTGGCCCGTGTGGCCGCAAGCCAGTGTGTCGGCAGGACGTTCTCCTAGCCTGAAGGCGCCGCATGAATGCAAGTTGTGGCATTGGGGCTGGTGTGGAAAGCGAAGGAAGAGAGAGCTGGCTTGCATTGCCTGCCTGACCCTTGTGCTGGCTGTGCTGAGAGAAGTGCGCAGCGTTGCAATGTGGAAAGGCAGCAGCGTGCAGGCGGCAGGCTGGTGTGAGGTGGGCGGGGCTTGCAGTTTTCCTTGGGGAGGTGGAGAAGAAAAAAGAGAGCTAGGTGGGGACGGCATGAAGGGGAGCGAGTATCAGGCATATAGGCTAGAATTAGCAGGAGAAGGAGAGAAAGAGGAGGAGAAGTAGAAGTAGAAGTAGAAAAAGAGAGAGAAAAAATTGAAAACAACCGGAAAGAAGAAGTGGCGAGGGTGCTAGGGTGGCCAACTTGAATAGGCGAGAAGACGGTGCTGCAGATGCCTACGGCCATACTAGTCTGAAAACGCCCGATCTCGTCTGATCTCGGAAGCTAAGCAGACTCAGGCCTGGTTAGTACTTGGATGGGAGACCGCCTGGGAATACCAGGTGCAGTAGGCTTTTGCGGCCAGCAGAGACTGCTCACGCCAAGCACTCTCCACACCAGAGGCAGGCCAACCTTTTGCTGCTCTCTGCGTCCTCGCCATTCCTCCCAACACTTGCCTGCGGGCTCAACTCAGGCAGGCGGCTTGGTCGGGCCATTCAGCTGCTGCAGCTTTGCCGGGCCTTTGCAACGCAGCACGGTTGGGTGCCTTGGCGTGCTGCACTTTGATGGGCACGCCAGCTGGCCCGTGTGGCCGCAAGCCAGTGTGTCGGCAGGACGTTCTCCTAGCCTGAAGGCGCCGCATGAATGCAAGTTGTGGCATTGGGGCTGGTGTGGAAAGCGAAGGAAGAGAGAGCTGGCTTGCATTGCCTGCCTGACCCTTGTGCTGGCTGTGCTGAGAGAAGTGCGCAGCGTTGCAATGTGGAAAGGCAGCAGCGTGCAGGCGGCAGGCTGGTGTGAGGTGGGCGGGGCTTGCAGTTTTCCTTGGGGAGGTGGAGAAGAAAAAAGAGAGCTAGGTGGGGACGGCATGAAGGGGAGCGAGTATCAGGCATATAGGCTAGAATTAGCAGGAGAAGGAGAGAAAGAGGAGGAGAAGTAGAAGTAGAAGTAGAAAAAGAGAGAGAAAAAATTGAAAACAACCGGAAAGAAGAAGTGGCGAGGGTGCTAGGGTGGCCAGCTTGAATAGGCGAGAAGACGGTGCTGCAGATGCCTACGGCCATACTAGTCTGAAAACGCCCGATCTCGTCTGATCTCGGAAGCTAAGCAGACTCAGGCCTGGTTAGTACTTGGATGGGAGACCGCCTGGGAATACCAGGTGCAGTAGGCTTTTGCGGCCAGCAGAGACTGCTCACGCCAAGCACTCTCCACACCAGAGGCAGGCCAACCTTTTGCTGCTCTCTGCGTCCTCGCCATTCCTCCCAACACTTGCCTGCGGGCTCAACTCAGGCAGGCGGCTTGGTCGGGCCATTCAGCTGCTGCAGCTTTGCCGGGCCTTTGCAACGCAGCACGGTTGTGTGCCTTGGCGTGCTGCACTTTGATGGGCACGCCAGCTGGCCCGTGTGGCCGCAAGCCAGTGTGTCGGCAGGACGTTCTCTCTCCTAGCCTGAAGTCGCCGCATGAATGCAAGTTGTGGCATTGGGGCTGGTGTGGAAAGCGAAGGAAGAGAGAGCTGGCTTGCATTGCCTGCCTGACCCTTGTGCTGGCTGTGCTGAGAGAAGTGCGCAGCGTTGCAATGTGGAAAGGCAGCAGCGTGCAGGCGGCAGGCTGGTGTGAGATGGGCGGGGCTTGCAGTTTTCCTTGGGGAGGTGGAGAAGAAAAAAGAGAGCTAGGTGGGGACGGCATGAAGGGGAGCGCGTATCAGGCATATAGGCTAGAATTAGCAGGTGAAGGAGAGAAAGAGGAGGAGAAGTAGAAGTAGAAGTAGAAAAAGAGAGAGAAAAAATTGAAAACAACCGGAAAGAAGAAGTGGCGAGGGTGCTAGGGTGGCCAGCTTGAATAGGCGAGAAGACGGTGCTGCAGATGCCTACGGCCATACTAGTCTGAAAACGCCCGATCTCGTCTGATCTCGGAAGCTAAGCAGACTCAGGCCTGGTTAGTACTTGGATGGGAGACCGCCTGGGAATACCAGGTGCAGTAGGCTTTTGCGGCCAGCAGAGACTGCTCACGCCAAGCACTCTCCACACCAGAGGCAGGCCAACCTTTTGCTGCTCTCTGCGTCCTCGCCATTCCTCCCAACACTTGCCTGCGGGCTCAACTCAGGCAGGCGGCTTGGTCGGGCCATTCAGCTGCTGCAGCTTTGCCGGGCCTTTGCAACGCAGCACGGTTGTGTGCCTTGGCGTGCTGCACTTTGATGGGCACGCCAGCTGGCCCGTGTGGCCGCAAGCCAGTGTGTCGGCAGGACGTTCTCTCTCCTAGCCTGAAGGCGCCGCATGAATGCAAGTTGTGGCATTGGGGCTGGTGTGGAAAGCGAAGGAAGAGAGAGCTGGCTTGCATTGCCTGCCTGACCCTTGTGCTGGCTGTGCTGAGAGAAGTGCGCAGCGTTGCAATGTGGAAAGGCAGCAGCGTGCAGGCGGCAGGCTGGTGTGAGATGGGCGGGGCTTGCAGTTTTCCTTGGGGAGGTGGAGAAGAAAAAAGAGAGCTAGGTGGGGACGGCATGAAGGGGAGCGCGTATCAGGCATATAGGCTAGAATTAGCAGGTGAAGGAGAGAAAGAGGAGGAGAAGTAGAAGTAGAAGTAGAAAAAGAGAGAGAAAAAATTGAAAACAACCGGAAAGAAGAAGTGGCGAGGGTGCTAGCGTGGCCAGCTTGAATAGGTGAGAAGACGGTTCTGCAGATGCCTATGGCCATACTAGTCTGAAAAGGCCTGATCTCGTCTGATCTCGGAAGCTAAGCAGACTCAGGCCTGGTTAGTACTTGGATGGGAGACCGCCTGGGAATACCAGGTGCAGTAGGCTTTTGCGGCCAGCAGAGACTGCTCACGCCAAGCACTCTCCACACCAGAGGCAGGCCAACCTTTTGCTGCTCTCTGCGTCCTCGCCATTCCTCCCAACACTTGCCTGCGGGCTCAACTCAGGCAGGCGGCTTGGTCGGGCCATTCAGCTGCTGCAGCTTTGCCGGGCCTTTGCAACGCAGCACGGTTAGTTGCCTTGGCGTGCTGCACTTTGATGGGCCCGCCAGCTGGCCCGTGTGGCCGCAAGCCAGTGTGTCGGCAGGACGTTCTCCTAGCCTGAAGGCGCCGCATGAATGCAAGTTGTGGCATTGGGGCTGGTGTGGAAAGCGAAGGAAGAGAGAGCTGGCTTGCATTGCCTGCCTGACCCTTGTGCTGGCTGTGCTGAGAGAAGTGCGCAGCGTTGCAATGTGGAAAGGCAGCAGCGTGCAGGCGGCAGGCTGGTGTGAGGTGGGCGGGGCTTGCAGTTTTCCTTGGGGAGGTGGAGAAGAAAAAAGAGAGCTAGGTGGGGACGGCATGAAGGGGAGCGAGTATCAGGCATATAGGCTAGAATTAGCAGGAGAAGGAGAGAAAGAGGAGGAGAAGTAGAAGTAGAAGTAGAAAAAGAGAGAGAAAAAATTGAAAACAACCGGAAAGAAGAAGTGGCGAGGGTGCTAGGGTGGCCAACTTGAATAGGCGAGAAGACGGTGCTGCAGATGCCTACGGCCATACTAGTCTGAAAACGCCCGATCTCGTCTGATCTCGGAAGCTAAGCAGACTCAGGCCTGGTTAGTACTTGGATGGGAGACCGCCTGGGAATACCAGGTGCAGTAGGCTTTTGCGGCCAGCAGAGACTGCTCACGCCAAGCACTCTCCACACCAGAGGCAGGCCAACCTTTTGCTGCTCTCTGCGTCCTCGCCATTCCTCCCAACACTTGCCTGCGGGCTCAACTCAGGCAGGCGGCTTGGTCGGGCCATTCAGCTGCTGCAGCTTTGCCGGGCCTTTGCAACGCAGCACGGTTGGGTGCCTTGGCGTGCTGCACTTTGATGGGCACGCCAGCTGGCCCGTGTGGCCGCAAGCCAGTGTGTCGGCAGGACGTTCTCCTAGCCTGAAGGCGCCGCATGAATGCAAGTTGTGGCATTGGGGCTGGTGTGGAAAGCGAAGGAAGAGAGAGCTGGCTTGCATTGCCTGCCTGACCCTTGTGCTGGCTGTGCTGAGAGAAGTGCGCAGCGTTGCAATGTGGAAAGGCAGCAGCGTGCAGGCGGCAGGCTGGTGTGAGGTGGGCGGGGCTTGCAGTTTTCCTTGGGGAGGTGGAGAAGAAAAAAGAGAGCTAGGTGGGGACGGCATGAAGGGGAGCGAGTATCAGGCATATAGGCTAGAATTAGCAGGAGAAGGAGAGAAAGAGGAGGAGAAGTAGAAGTAGAAGTAGAAAAAGAGAGAGAAAAAATTGAAAACAACCGGAAAGAAGAAGTGGCGAGGGTGCTAGGGTGGCCAGCTTGAATAGGCGAGAAGACGGTGCTGCAGATGCCTACGGCCATACTAGTCTGAAAACGCCCGATCTCGTCTGATCTCGGAAGCTAAGCAGACTCAGGCCTGGTTAGTACTTGGGTGGGAGACCGCCTGGGAATACCAAGTGCAGTAGGCTTTTGCGGCCAGCAGAGACTGCTCACGCCAAGCACTCTCCACACCAGAGGCAGGCCAACCTTTTGCTGCTCTCTGCGTCCTCGCCATTCCTCCCAACACTTGCCTGCGGGCTCAACTCAGGCAGGCGGCTTGGTCGGGCCATTCAGCTGCTGCAGCTTTGCCGGGCCTTTGCAACGCAGCACGGTTGTGTGCCTTGGCGTGCTGCACTTTGATGGGCACGCCAGCTGGCCCGTGTGGCCGCAAGCCAGTGTGTCGGCAGGACGTTCTCTCTCCTAGCCTGAAGGCGCCGCATGAATGCAAGTTGTGGCATTGGGGCTGGTGTGGAAAGCGAAGGAAGAGAGAGCTGGCTTGCATTGCCTGCCTGACCCTTGTGCTGGCTGTGCTGAGAGAAGTGCGCAGCGTTGCAATGTGGAAAGGCAGCAGCGTGCAGGCGGCAGGCTGGTGTGAGATGGGCGGGGCTTGCTGATTTCCTTGTGGAGGTGGAGAAGAAAAAAGAGAGCTAGGTGGGGACGGCATGAAGGGGAGCGCGTATCAGGCATATAGGCTAGAATTAGCAGGTGAAGGAGAGAAAGAGGAGGAGAAGTAGAAGTAGAAGTAGAAAAAGAGAGAGAAAAAATTGAAAACAACCGGAAAGAAGAAGTGGCGAGGGTGCTAGCGTGGCCAGCTTGAATAGGTGAGAAGACGGTGCTGCAGATGCCTATGGCCATACTAGTCTGAAAACGCCCTATCTCGTCTGATCTCGGAAGCTAAGCAGACTCAGGTCTGGTTAGTAATTGGATGGGAGACCGCCTGGGAATACCAGGTGCAGTAGGCTTTTGCGGCCAGCAGAGACTGCTCACGCCAAGCACTCTCCACACCAGAGGCAGGCCAACCTTTTGCTGCTCTCTGCGTCCTCGCCATTCCTCCCAACACTTGCCTGCGGGCTCAACTCAGGCAGGCGGCTTGGTCGGGCCATTCAGCTGCTGCAGCTTTGCCGGACCTTTGCAACGCAGCACGGTTGGTTGCCTTGGCGTGCTGCACTTTGATGGGCCCGCCAGCTGGCCCGTGTGGCCGCAAGCCAGTGTGTCGGCAGGACGTTCTCTCTCCTAGCCTGAAGGCGCCGCATGAATGCAAGTTGTGGCATTGGGGCTGGTGTGGAAAGCGAAGGAAGAGAGAGCTGGCTTGCATTGCCTGCCTGACCCTTGTGCTGGCTGTGCTGAGAGAAGTGCGCAGTGTTGCAATGTGGAAAGGCAGCAGCGTGCAGGCGGCAGGCTGGTGTGAGGTGGGCGGGGCTTGCAGTTTTCCTTGGGGAGGTGGAGAAGAAAAAAGAGAGCTAGGTGGGGACGGCATGAAGGGGAGCGAGTATCAGGCATATAGGCTAGAATTAGCAGGAGAAGGAGAGAAAGAGGAGGAGAAGTAGAAGTAGAAGTAGAAAAAGAGAGAGAAAAAATTGAAAACAACCGGAAAGAAGAAGTGGCGAGGGTGCTAGGGTGGCCAGCTTGAATAGGCGAGAAGACGGTGCTGCAGATGCCTACGGCCATACTAGTCTGAAAACGCCCGATCTCGTCTGATCTCGGAAGCTAAGCAGACTCAGGCCTGGTTAGTACTTGGATGGGAGACCGCCTGGGAATACCAGGTGCAGTAGGCTTTTGCGGCCAGCAGTGACTGCTCACGCCAAGCACTCTCCACACCAGAGGCAGGCCAACCTTTTGCTGCTCTCTGCGTCCTCGCCATTCCTCCCAACACTTGCCTGCGGGCTCAACTCAGGCAGGCGGCTTGGTTGGGCCATTCAGCTGCTGCAGCTTTGCCGGGCCTTTGCAACGCAGCACGGTTGTGTGCCTTGGCGTGCTGCACTTTGATGGGCACGCCAGCTGGCCCGTGTGGCCGCAAGCCAGTGTGTCGGCAGGACGTTCTCTCTCCTAGCCTGAAGGCGCCGCATGAATGCAAGTTGTGGCATTGGGGCTGGTGTGGAAAGCGAAGGAAGAGAGAGCTGGCTTGCATTGCCTGCCTGACCCTTGTGCTGGCTGTGCTGAGAGAAGTGCGCAGCGTTGCAATGTGGAAAGGCAGCAGCGTGCAGGCGGCAGGCTGGTGTGAGGTGGGCGGGGCTTGCAGTTTTCCTTGGGGAGGTGGAGAAGAAAAAAGAGAGCTAGGTGGGGACGGCATGAAGGGGAGCGAGTATCAGGCATATAGGCTAGAATTAGCAGGAGAAGGAGAGAAAGAGGAGGAGAAGTAGAAGTAGAAGTAGAAAAAGAGAGAGAAAAAATTGAAAACAACCGGAAAGAAGAAGTGGCGAGGGTGCTAGGGTGGCCAGCTTGAATAGGCGAGAAGACGGTGCTGCAGATGCCTACGGCCATACTAGTCTGAAAACGCCCGATCTCGTCTGATCTCGGAAGCTAAGCAGACTCAGGCCTGGTTAGTACTTGGATGGGAGACCGCCTGGGAATACCAGGTGCAGTAGGCTTTTGCGGCCAGCAGAGACTGCTCACGCCAAGCACTCTCCACACCAGAGGCAGGCCAACCTTTTGCTGCTCTCTGCGTCCTCGCCATTCCTCCCAACACTTGCCTGCGGGCTCAACTCAGGCAGGCGGCTTGGTCGGGCCATTCAGCTGCTGCAGCTTTGCCGGGCCTTTGCAACGCAGCACGGTTGTGTGCCTTGGCGTGCTGCACTTTGATGGGCACGCCAGCTGGCCCGTGTGGCCGCAAGCCAGTGTGTCGGCAGGACGTTCTCTCTCCTAGCCTGAA
>NC_092710.1:302397367-302409867 GCF_047496885.1 Scyliorhinus torazame
ATTAGCAGGTGAAGGAGAGAAAGAGGAGGAGAAGTAGAAGTAGAAGTAGAAAAAGAGAGAGAAAAAATTGAAAACAACCGGAAAGAAGAAGTGGCGAGGGTGCTAGCGTGGCCAGCTTGAATAGGTGAGAAGACGGTTCTGCAGATGCCTATGGCCATACTAGTCTGAAAACGCCCGATCTCGTCTGATCTCGGAAGCTAAGCAGACTCAGGCCTGGTTAGTACTTGGATGGGAGACCGCCTGGGAATACCAGGTGCAGTAGGCTTTTGCGGCCAGCAGAGACTGCTCACGCCAAGCACTCTCCACACCAGAGGCAGGCCAACCTTTTGCTGCTCTCTGCGTCCTCGCCATTCCTCCCAACACTTGCCTGCGGGCTCAACTCAGGCAGGCGGCTTGGTCGGGCCATTCAGCTGCTGCAGCTTTGCCGGGCCTTTGCAACGCAGCACGGTTGTGTGCCTTGGCGTGCTGCACTTTGATGGGCACGCCAGCTGGCCCGTGTGGCCGCAAGCCAGTGTGTCGGCAGGACGTTCTCTCTCCTAGCCTGAAGGCGCCGCATGAATGCAAGTTGTGGCATTGGGGCTGGTGTGGAAAGCGAAGGAAGAGAGAGCTGGCTTGCATTGCCTGCCTGACCCTTGTGCTGGCTGTGCTGAGAGAAGTGCGCAGCGTTGCAATGTGGAAAGGCAGCAGCGTGCAGGCGGCAGGCTGGTGTGAGGTGGGCGGGGCTTGCAGTTTTCCTTGGGGAGGTGGAGAAGAAAAAAGAGAGCTAGGTGGGGACGGCATGAAGGGGAGCGCGTATCAGGCATATAGGCTAGAATTAGCAGGTGAAGGAGAGAAAGAGGAGGAGAAGTAGAAGTAGAAGTAGAAAAAGAGAGAGAAAAAATTGAAAACAACCGGAAAGAAGAAGTGGCGAGGGTGCTAGCGTGGCCAGCTTGAATAGGTGAGAAGACGGTTCTGCAGATGCCTATGGCCATACTAGTCTGAAAAGGCCTGATCTCGTCTGATCTCGTGAAGCTAAGCAGAGTCAGGCCTGGTTAGTACTTGGATGAGAGACCGCCTGGGAATACCAGGTGCAGTAGGCTTTTGCGGCCAGCAGAGACTGCTCACGCCAAGCACTCTCCACACCAGAGGCAGGCCAACCTTTTGCTGCTCTCTGCGTCCTCGCCATTCCTCCCAACACTTGCCTGCGGGCTCAACTCAGGCAGGCGGCTTGGTCGGGCCATTCAGCTGCTGCAGCTTTGCCGGGCCTTTGCAACGCAGCACGCTTAGTTGCCTTGGCGTGCTGCACTTTGATGGGCCCGCCAGCTGGCCCGTGTGGCCGCAAGCCAGTGTGTCGGCAGGACGTTCTCCTAGCCTGAAGGCGCCGCATGAATGCAAGTTGTGGCATTGGGGCTGGTGTGGAAAGCGAAGGAAGAGAGAGCTGGCTTGCATTGCCTGCCTGACCCTTGTGCTGGCTGTGCTGAGAGAAGTGCCCAGCGTTGCAATGTGGAAAGGCAGCAGCGTGCAGGCGGCAGGCTGGTGTGAGGTGGGCGGGGCTTGCAGTTTTCCTTGGGGAGGTGGAGAAGAAAAAAGAGAGCTAGGTGGGGACGGCATGAAGGGGAGCGAGTATCAGGCATATAGGCTAGAATTAGCAGGAGAAGGAGAGAAAGAGGAGGAGAAGTAGAAGTAGAAGTAGAAAAAGAGAGAGAAAAAATTGAAAACAACCGGAAAGAAGAAGTGGCGAGGGTGCTAGGGTGGCCAACTTGAATAGGCGAGAAGACGGTGCTGCAGATGCCTACGGCCATACTAGTCTGAAAATGCCCGATCTCGTCTGATCTCGGAAGCTAAGCAGACTCAGGCCTGGTTAGTACTTGGATGGGAGACCGCCTGGGAATACCAGGTGCAGTAGGCTTTTGCGGCCAGCAGAGACTGCTCACGCCAAGCACTCTCCACACCAGAGGCAGGCCAACCTTTTGCTGCTCTCTGCGTCCTCGCCATTCCTCCCAACACTTGCCTGCGGGCTCAACTCAGGCAGGCGGCTTGGTCGGGCCATTCAGCTGCTGCAGCTTTGCCGGGCCTTTGCAACGCAGCACGGTTGGGTGCCTTGGCGTGCTGCACTTTGATGGGCCCGCCAGCTGGCCCGTGTGGCCGCAAGCCAGTGTGTCGGCAGGACGTTCTCCTAGCCTGAAGGCGCCGCATGAATGCAAGTTGTGGCATTGGGGCTGGTGTGGAAAGCGAAGGAAGAGAGAGCTGGCTTGCATTGCCTGCCTGACCCTTGTGCTGGCTGTGCTGAGAGAAGTGCGCAGCGTTGCAATGTGGAAAGGCAGCAGCGTGCAGGCGGCAGGCTGGTGTGAGGTGGGCGGGGCTTGCAGTTTTCCTTGGGGAGGTGGAGAAGAAAAAAGAGAGCTAGGTGGGGACGGCATGAAGGGGAGCGAGTATCAGGCATATAGGCTAGAATTAGCAGGAGAAGGAGAGAAAGAGGAGGAGAAGTAGAAGTAGAAGTAGAAAAAGAGAGAGAAAAAATTAAAAACAACCGGAAAGAAGAAGTGGCGAGGGTGCTAGGGTGGCCAGCTTGAATAGGCGAGAAGACGGTGCTGCAGATGCCTACGGCCATACTAGTCTGAAAACGCCCGATCTCGTCTGATCTCGGAAGCTAAGCAGACTCAGGCCTGGTTAGTACTTGGATGGGAGACCGCCTGGGAATACCAGGTGCAGTAGGCTTTTGCGGCCAGCAGTGACTGCTCACGCCAAGCACTCTCCACACCAGAGGCAGGCCAACCTTTTGCTGCTCTCTGCGTCCTCGCCATTCCTCCCAACACTTGCCTGCGGGCTCAACTCAGGCAGGCGGCTTGGTCGGGCCATTCAGCTGCTGCAGCTTTGCCGGGCCTTTGCAACGCAGCACGGTTGTGTGCCTTGGCGTGCTGCACTTTGATGGGCACGCCAGCTGGCCCGTGTGGCCGCAAGCCAGTGTGTCGGCAGGACGTTCTCTCTCCTAGCCTGAAGGCGCCGCATGAATGCAAGTTGTGGCATTGGGGCTGGTGTGGAAAGCGAAGGAAGAGAGAGCTGGCTTGCATTGCCTGCCTGACCCTTGTGCTGGCTGTGCTGAGAGAAGTGCGCAGCGTTGCAATGTGGAAAGGCAGCAGCGTGCAGGCGGCAGGCTGGTGTGAGGTAGGCGGGGCTTGCAGTTTTCCTTGAGGAGGTGGAGAAGAAAAAAGAGAGCTCGGTGGGGATGGCATGAAGGGGAGCGAGTATCAGGCATATAGGCTAGAATTAGCAGGAGAAGGAGAGAAAGAGGAGGAGAAGTAGAAGTAGAAGTAGAAAAAGAGAGAGAAAAAATTGAAAACAACCGGAAAGAAGAAGTGGCGAGGGTGCTAGGGTGGCCAGCTTGAATAGGCGAGAAGACGGTGCTGCAGATGCCTACGGCCATACTAGTCTGAAAACGCCCGATCTCGTCTGATCTCGGAAGCTAAGCAGACTCAGGCCTGGTTAGTACTTGGATGGGAGACCGCCTGGGAATACCAGGTGCAGTAGGCTTTTGCGGCCAGCAGAGACTGCTCACGCCAAGCACTCTCCACACCAGAGGCAGGCCAACCTTTTGCTGCTCTCTGCGTCCTCGCCATTCCTCCCAACACTTGCCTGCGGGCTCAACTCAGGCAGGCGGCTTGGTCGGGCCATTCAGCTGCTGCAGCTTTGCCGGGCCTTTGCAACGCAGCACGGTTGTGTGCCTTGGCGTGCTGCACTTTGATGGGAACGCCAGCTGGCCCGTGTGGCCGCAAGCCAGTGTGTCGGCAGGACGTTCTCTCTCCTAGCCTGAAGGCGCCGCATGAATGCAAGTTGTGGCATTGGGGCTGGTGTGGAAAGCGAAGGAAGAGAGAGCTGGCTTGCATTGCCTGCCTGACCCTTGTGCTGGCTGTGCTGAGAGAAGTGCGCAGCGTTGCAATGTGGAAAGGCAGCAGCGTGCAGGCGGCAGGCTGGTGTGAGGTGGGCGGGGCTTGCAGTTTTCCTTGGGGAGGTGGAGAAGAAAAAAGAGAGCTAGGTGGGGACGGCATGAAGGGGAGCGAGTATCAGGCATATAGGCTAGAATTAGCAGGAGAAGGAGAGAAAGAGGAGGAGAAGTAGAAGTAGAAGTAGAAAAAGAGAGAGAAAAAATTGAAAACAACCGGAAAGAAGAAATGGCGAGGGTGCTAGGGTGGCCAACTTGAATAGGCGAGAAGACGGTGTTGCAGATGCCTACGGCCATACTAGTCTGAAAACGCCCGATCTCGTCTGATCTCGGAAGCTAAGCAGACTCAGGCCTGGTTAGTACTTGGATGGGAGACCGCCTGGGAATACCAGGTGCAGTAGGCTTTTGCGGCCAGCAGAGACTGCTCACGCCAAGCACTCTCCACACCAGAGGCAGGCCAACCTTTTGCTGCTCTCTGCGTCCTCGCCATTCCTCCCAACACTTGCCTGCGGGCTCAACTCAGGCAGGCGGCTTGGTCGGGCCATTCAGCTGCTGCAGCTTTGCCGGGCCTTTGCAACGCAGCACGGTTGGGTGCCTTGGCGTGCTGCACTTTGATGGGCCCGCCAGCTGGCCCGTGTGGCCGCAAGCCAGTGTGTCGGCAGGACGTTCTCCTAGCCTGAAGGCGCCGCATGAATGCAAGTTGTGGCATTGGGGCTGGTGTGGAAAGCGAAGGAAGAGAGAGCTGGCTTGCATTGCCTGCCTGACCCTTGTGCTGGCTGTGCTGAGAGAAGTGCGCAGCGTTGCAATGTGGAAAGGCAGCAGCGTGCAGGCGGCAGGCTGGTGTGAGGTGGGCGGGGCTTGCAGTTTTCCTTGGGGAGGTGGAGAAGAAAAAAGAGAGCTAGGTGGGGACGGCATGAAGGGGAGCGAGTATCAGGCATATAGGCTAGAATTAGCAGGAGAAGGAGAGAAAGAGGAGGAGAAGTAGAAGTAGAAGTAGAAAAAGAGAGAGAAAAAATTGAAAACAACCGGAAAGAAGAAGTGGCGAGGGTGCTAGGGTGGCCAGCTTGAATAGGCGAGAAGACGGTGCTGCAGATGCCTACGGCCATACTAGTCTGAAAACGCCCGATCTCGTCTGATCTCGGAAGCTAAGCAGACTCAGGCCTGGTTAGTACTTGGATGGGAGACCGCCTGGGAATACCAGGTGCAGTAGGCTTTTGCGGCCAGCAGTGACTGCTCACGCCAAGCACTCTCCACACCAGAGGCAGGCCAACCTTTTGCTGCTCTCTGCGTCCTCGCCATTCCTCCCAACACTTGCCTGCGGGCTCAACTCAGGCAGGCGGCTTGGTCGGGCCATTCAGCTGCTGCAGCTTTGCCGGGCCTTTGCAACGCAGCACGGTTGTGTGCCTTGGCGTGCTGCACTTTGATGGGCACGCCAGCTGGCCCGTGTGGCCGCAAGCCAGTGTGTCGGCAGGACGTTCTCTCTCCTAGCCTGAAGGCGCCGCATGAATGCAAGTTGTGGCATTGGGGCTGGTGTGGAAAGCGAAGGAAGAGAGAGCTGGCTTGCATTGCCTGCCTGACCCTTGTGCTGGCTGTGCTGAGAGAAGTGCGCAGCGTTGCAATGTGGAAAGGCAGCAGCGTGCAGGCGGCAGGCTGGTGTGAGGTAGGCGGGGCTTGCAGTTTTCCTTGAGGAGGTGGAGAAGAAAAAAGAGAGCTCGGTGGGGATGGCATTAAGGGGAGCGAGTATCAGGCATATAGGCTAGAATTAGCAGGAGAAGGAGAGAAAGAGGAGGAGAAGTAGAAGTAGAAGTAGAAAAAGAGAGAGAAAAAATTGAAAACAACCGGAAAGAAGAAGTGGCGAGGGTGCTAGGGTGGCCAACTTGAATAGGCGAGAAGACGGTGCTGCAGATGCCTACGGCCATACTAGTCTGAAAACGCCCGATCTCGTCTGATCTCGGAAACTAAGCAGATTCAGCCCTGGTTAGGACTTGGATGGGAGACCGCCTGGGAATACCAGGTGCAGTAGGCTTTTGCGGCCAGCAGAGACTGCTCACGCCAAGCACTCTCCACACCAGAGGCAGGCCAACCTTTTGCTGCTCTCTGCGTCCTCGCCATTCCTCCCAACACTTGCCTGCGGGCTCAACTCAGGCAGGCGGCTTGGTCGGGCCATTCAGCTGCTGCAGCTTTGCCGGGCCTTTGCAACGCAGCACGGTTGGGTGCCTTGGCGTGCTGCACTTTGATGGGCCCGCCAGCTGGCCCGTGTGGCCGCAAGCCAGTGTGTCGGCAGGACGTTCTCTCTCCTAGCCTGAAGGCGCCGCATGAATGCAAGTTGTGGCATTGGGGCTGGTGTGGAAAGCGAAGGAAGAGAGAGCTGGCTTGCATTGCCTGCCTGACCCTTGTGCTGGCTGTGCTGAGAGAAGTGCGCAGCGTTGCAATGTGGAAAGGCAGCAGCGTGCAGGCGGCAGGCTGGTGTGAGGTGGGCGGGGCTTGCAGTTTTCCTTGGGGAGGTGGAGAAGAAAAAAGAGAGCTAGGTGGGGACGGCATGAAGGGGAGCGAGTATCAGGCATATAGGCTAGAATTAGCAGGAGAAGGAGAGAAAGAGGAGGAGAAGTAGAAGTAGAAGTAGAAAAAGAGAGAGAAAAAATTGAAAACAACCGGAAAGAAGAAGTGGCGAGGGTGCTAGGGTGGCCAGCTTGAATAGGCGAGAAGACGGTGCTGCAGATGCCTACGGCCATACTAGTGTGAAAACGCCCGATCTTGTCTGATCTCGGAAGCTAAGCAGACTGAGGCCTGGTTAGTACTTGGATGGGAGACCGCCTGGGAATACCAGGTGCAGTAGGCTTTTGCGGCCAGCAGTGACTGCTCACGCCAAGCACTCTCCACACCAGAGGCAGGCCAACCTTTTGCTGCTCTCTGCGTCCTCGCCATTCCTCCCAACACTTGCCTGCGGGCTCAACTCAGGCAGGCGGCTTGGTCGGGCCATTCAGCTGCTGCAGCTTTGCCGGGCCTTTGCAACGCAGCACGGTTGTGTGCCTTGGCGTGCTGCACTTTGATGGGCACGCCAGCTGGCCCGTGTGGCCGCAAGCCAGTGTGTCGGCAGGACGTTCTCTCTCCTAGCCTGAAGGCGCCGCATGAATGCAAGTTGTGGCATTGGGGCTGGTGTGGAAAGCGAAGGAAGAGAGAGCTGGCTTGCATTGCCTGCCTGACCCTTGTGCTGGCTGTGCTGAGAGAAGTGCGCAGCGTTGCAATGTGGAAAGGCAGCAGCGTGCAGGCGGCAGGCTGGTGTGAGGTAGGCGGGGCTTGCAGTTTTCCTTGAGGAGGTGGAGAAGAAAAAAGAGAGCTCGGTGGGGATGGCATGAAGGGGAGCGAGTATCAGGCATATAGGCTAGAATTAGCAGGAGAAGGAGAGAAAGAGGAGGAGAAGTAGAAGTAGAAGTAGAAAAAGAGAGAGAAAAAATTGAAAACAACCGGAAAGAAGAAGTGGCGAGGGTGCTAGGGTGGCCAGCTTGAATAGGCGAGAAGACGGTGCTGCAGATGCCTACGGCCATACTAGTCTGAAAACGCCCGATCTCGTCTGATCTCGGAAGCTAAGCAGACTCAGGCCTGGTTAGTACTTGGATGGGAGACCGCCTGGGAATACCAGGTGCAGTAGGCTTTTGCGGCCAGCAGAGACTGCTCACGCCAAGCACTCTCCACACCAGAGGCAGGCCAACCTTTTGCTGCTCTCTGCGTCCTCGCCATTCCTCCCAACACTTGCCTGCGGGCTCAACTCAGGCAGGCGGCTTGGTCGGGCCATTCAGCTGCTGCAGCTTTGCCGGGCCTTTGCAACGCAGCACAGTTGGGTGCCTTGGCGTGCTGCACTTTGATGGGCACGCCAGCTGGCCCGTGTGGCCGCAAGCCAGTGTGTCGGCAGGACGTTCTCTCTCCTAGCCTGAAGGCGCCGCATGAATGCAAGTTGTGGCATTGGGGCTGGTGTGGAAAGCGAAGGAAGAGAGAGCTGGCTTGCATTGCCTGCCTGACCCTTGTGCTGGCTGTGCTGAGAGAAGTGCGCAGCGTTGCAATGTGGAAAGGCAGCAGCGTGCAGGCGGCAGGCTGGTGTGAGGTGGGCGGGGCTTGCAGTTTTCCTTGGGGAGGTGGAGAAGAAAAAAGAGAGCTAGGTGGGGACGGCATGAAGGGGAGCGAGTATCAGGCATATAGGCTAGAATTAGCAGGAGAAGGAGAGAAAGAGGAGGAGAAGTAGAAGTAGAAGTAGAAAAAGAGAGAGAAAAAATTGAAAACAACCGGAAAGAAGAAGTGGCGAGGGTGCTAGCGTGGCCAGCTTGAATAGGTGAGAAGACGGTGCGGCAGATGCCTATGGCCATACTAGTCTGAAAAGGCCTGATCTCGTCTGATCTCGGAAGCTAAGCAGACTCAGGCCTGGTTAGTACTTGGATGGGAGACCGCCTGGGAATACCAGGTGCAGTAGGCTTTTGCGGCCAGCAGAGACTGCTCACGCCAAGCACTCTCCACACCAGAGGCAGGCCAACCTTTTGCTGCTCTCTGCGTCCTCGCCATTCCTCCCAACACTTGCCTGCGGGCTCAACTCAGGCAGGCGGCTTGGTCGGGCCATTCAGCTGCTGCAGCTTTGCCGGGCCTTTGCAACGCAGCACGGTTGGGTGCCTTGGCGTGCTGCACTTTGATGGGCCCGCCAGCTGGCCCGTGTGGCCGCAAGCCAGTGTGTCGGCAGGACGTTCTCCTAGCCTGAAGGCGCCGCATGAATGCAAGTTGTGGCATTGGGGCTGGTGTGGAAAGCGAAGGAAGAGAGAGCTGGCTTGCATTGCCTGCCTGACCCTTGTGCTGGCTGTGCTGAGAGAAGTGCGCAGCGTTGCAATGTGGAAAGGCAGCAGCGTGCAGGCGGCAGGCTGGTGTGAGGTGGGCGGGGCTTGCAGTTTTCCTTGGGGAGGTGGAGAAGAAAAAAGAGAGCTAGGTGGGGACGGCATGAAGGGGAGCGAGTATCAGGCATATAGGCTAGAATTAGCAGGAGAAGGAGAGAAAGAGGAGGAGAAGTAGAAGTAGAAGTAGAAAAAGAGAGAGAAAAAATTGAAAACAACCGGAAAGAAGAAGTGGCGAGGGTGCTAGGGTGGCCAGCTTGAATAGGCGAGAAGACGGTGCTGCAGATGCCTACGGCCATACTAGTGTGAAAACGCCCGATCTCGTCTGATCTCGGAAGCTAAGCAGACTCAGGCCTGGTTAGTACTTGGATGGGAGACCGCCTGGGAATACCAGGTGCAGTAGGCTTTTGCGGCCAGCAGTGACTGCTCACGCCAAGCACTCTCCACACCAGAGGCAGGCCAACCTTTTGCTGCTCTCTGCGTCCTCGCCATTCCTCCCAACACTTGCCTGCGGGCTCAACTCAGGCAGGCGGCTTGGTCGGGCCATTCAGCTGCTGCAGCTTTGCCGGGCCTTTGCAACGCAGCACGGTTGTGTGCCTTGGCGTGCTGCACTTTGATGGGCACGCCAGCTGGCCCGTGTGGCCGCAAGCCAGTGTGTCGGCAGGACGTTCTCTCTCCTAGCCTGAAGGCGCCGCATGAATGCAAGTTGTGGCATTGGGGCTGGTGTGGAAAGCGAAGGAAGAGAGAGCTGGCTTGCATTGCCTGCCTGACCCTTGTGCTGGCTGTGCTGAGAGAAGTGCGCAGCGTTGCAATGTGGAAAGGCAGCAGCGTGCAGGCGGCAGGCTGGTGTGAGGTAGGCGGGGCTTGCAGTTTTCCTTGAGGAGGTGGAGAAGAAAAAAGAGAGCTCGGTGGGGATGGCATGAAGGGGAGCGAGTATCAGGCATATAGGCTAGAATTAGCAGGAGAAGGAGAGAAAGAGGAGGAGAAGTAGAAGTAGAAGTAGAAAAAGAGAGAGAAAAAATTGAAAACAACCGGAAAGAAGAAGTGGCGAGGGTGCTAGGGTGGCCAGCTTGAATAGGCGAGAAGACGGTGCTGCAGATGCCTACGGCCATACTAGTCTGAAAACGCCCGATCTCGTCTGATCTCGGAAGCTAAGCAGACTCAGGCCTGGTTAGTACTTGGATGGGAGACCGCCTGGGAATACCAGGTGCAGTAGGCTTTTGCGGCCAGCAGAGACTGCTCACGCCAAGCACTCTCCACACCAGAGGCAGGCCAACCTTTTGCTGCTCTCTGCGTCCTCGCCATTCCTCCCAACACTTGCCTGCGGGCTCAACTCAGGCAGGCGGCTTGGTCGGGCCATTCAGCTGCTGCAGCTTTGCCGGGCCTTTGCAACGCAGCACGGTTGGGTGCCTTGGCGTGCTGCACTTTGATGGGCACGCCAGCTGGCCCGTGTGGCCGCAAGCCAGTGTGTCGGCAGGACGTTCTCTCTCCTAGCCTGAAGGCGCCGCATGAATGCAAGTTGTGGCATTGGGGCTGGTGTGGAAAGCGAAGGAAGAGAGAGCTGGCTTGCATTGCCTGCCTGACCCTTGTGCTGGCTGTGCTGAGAGAAGTGCGCAGCGTTGCAATGTGGAAAGGCAGCAGCGTGCAGGCGGCAGGCTGGTGTGAGGTGGGCGGGGCTTGCAGTTTTCCTTGGGGAGGTGGAGAAGAAAAAAGAGAGCTAGGTGGGGACGGCATGAAGGGGAGCGAGTATCAGGCATATAGGCTAGAATTAGCAGGAGAAGGAGAGAAAGAGGAGGAGAAGTAGAAGTAGAAGTAGAAAAAGAGAGAGAAAAAATTGAAAACAACCGGAAAGAAGAAGTGGCGAGGGTGCTAGCGTGGCCAGCTTGAATAGGTGAGAAGACGGTGCGGCAGATGCCTATGGCCATACTAGTCTGAAAAGGCCTGATCTCGTCTGATCTCGGAAGCTAAGCAGACTCAGGCCTGGTTAGTACTTGGATGGGAGACCGCCTGGGAATACCAGGTGCAGTAGGCTTTTGCGGCCAGCAGAGACTGCTCACGCCAAGCACTCTCCACACCAGAGGCAGGCCAACCTTTTGCTGCTCTCTGCGTCCTCGCCATTCCTCCCAACACTTGCCTGCGGGCTCAACTCAGGCAGGCGGCTTGGTCGGGCCATTCAGCTGCTGCAGCTTTGCCGGGCCTTTGCAACGCAGCACGGTTGGGTGCCTTGGCGTGCTGCACTTTGATGGGCCCGCCAGCTGGCCCGTGTGGCCGCAAGCCAGTGTGTCGGCAGGACGTTCTCCTAGCCTGAAGGCGCCGCATGAATGCAAGTTGTGGCATTGGGGCTGGTGTGGAAAGCGAAGGAAGAGAGAGCTGGCTTGCATTGCCTGCCTGACCCTTGTGCTGGCTGTGCTGAGAGAAGTGCGCAGCGTTGCAATGTGGAAAGGCAGCAGCGTGCAGGCGGCAGGCTGGTGTGAGGTGGGCGGGGCTTGCAGTTTTCCTTGGGGAGGTGGAGAAGAAAAAAGAGAGCTAGGTGGGGACGGCATGAAGGGGAGCGAGTATCAGGCATATAGGCTAGAATTAGCAGGAGAAGGAGAGAAAGAGGAGGAGAAGTAGAAGTAGAAGTAGAAAAAGAGAGAGAAAAAATTGAAAACAACCGGAAAGAAGAAGTGGCGAGGGTGCTAGGGTGGCCAGCTTGAATAGGCGAGAAGACGGTGCTGCAGATGCCTACGGCCATACTAGTGTGAAAACGCCCGATCTCGTCTGATCTCGGAAGCTAAGCAGACTCAGGCCTGGTTAGTACTTGGATGGGAGACCGCCTGGGAATACCAGGTGCAGTAGGCTTTTGCGGCCAGCAGTGACTGCTCACGCCAAGCACTCTCCACACCAGAGGCAGGCCAACCTTTTGCTGCTCTCTGCGTCCTCGCCATTCCTCCCAACACTTGCCTGCGGGCTCAACTCAGGCAGGCGGCTTGGTCGGGCCATTCAGCTGCTGCAGCTTTGCCGGGCCTTTGCAACGCAGCACGGTTGTGTGCCTTGGCGTGCTGCACTTTGATGGGCACGCCAGCTGGCCCGTGTGGCCGCAAGCCAGTGTGTCGGCAGGACGTTCTCTCTCCTAGCCTGAAGGCGCCGCATGAATGCAAGTTGTGGCATTGGGGCTGGTGTGGAAAGCGAAGGAAGAGAGAGCTGGCTTGCATTGCCTGCCTGACCCTTGTGCTGGCTGTGCTGAGAGAAGTGCGCAGCGTTGCAATGTGGAAAGGCAGCAGCGTGCAGGCGGCAGGCTGGTGTGAGGTAGGCGGGGCTTGCAGTTTTCCTTGAGGAGGTGGAGAAGAAAAAAGAGAGCTCGGTGGGGATGGCATGAAGGGGAGCGAGTATCAGGCATATAGGCTAGAATTAGCAGGAGAAGGAGAGAAAGAGGAGGAGAAGTAGAAGTAGAAGTAGAAAAAGAGAGAGAAAAAATTGAAAACAACCGGAAAGAAGAAGTGGCGAGGGTGCTAGGGTGGCCAGCTTGAATAGGCGAGAAGACGGTGCTGCAGATGCCTACGGCCATACTAGTCTGAAAACGCCCGATCTCGTCTGATCTCGGAAGCTAAGCAGACTCAGGCCTGGTTAGTACTTGGATGGGAGACCGCCTGGGAATACCAGGTGCAGTAGGCTTTTGCGGCCAGCAGAGACTGCTCACGCCAAGCACTCTCCACACCAGAGGCAGGCCAACC
>NC_092710.1:302414867-302422367 GCF_047496885.1 Scyliorhinus torazame
GTGCTGCACTTTGATGGGCACGCCAGCTGGCCCGTGTGGCCGCAAGCCAGTGTGTCGGCAGGACGTTCTCTCTCCTAGCCTGAAGGCGCCGCATGAATGCAAGTTGTGGCATTGGGGCTGGTGTGGAAAGCGAAGGAAGAGAGAGCTGGCTTGCATTGCCTGCCTGACCCTTGTGCTGGCTGTGCTGAGAGAAGTGCGCAGCGTTGCAATGTGGAAAGGCAGCAGCGTGCAGGCGGCAGGCTGGTGTGAGGTGGGTGGGGCTTGCAGTTTTCCTTGGGGAGGTGGAGAAGAAAAAAGAGAGCTAGGTGGGGACGGCATGAAGGGGAGCGAGTATCAGGCATATAGGCTAGAATTAGCAGGAGAAGGAGAGAAAGAGGAGGAGAAGTAGAAGTAGAAAAAGAGAGAGAAAAAATTGAAAACAACCGGAAAGAAGAAGTGGCGAGGGTGCTAGGGTGGCCAGCTTGAATAGGCGAGAAGACGGTGCTGCAGATGCCTACGGCCATACTAGTCTGAAAACGCCCGATCTCGTCTGATCTCGGAAGCTAAGCAGACTCAGGCCTGGTTAGTACTTGGATGGGAGACCGCCTGGGAATACCAGGTGCAGTAGGCTTTTGCGGCCAGCAGTGACTGCTCACGCCAAGCACTCTCCACACCAGAGGCAGGCCAACCTTTTGCTGCTCTCTGCGTCCTCGCCATTCCTCCCAACACTTGCCTGCGGGCTCAACTCAGGCAGGCGGCTTGGTCGGGCCATTCAGCTGCTGCAGCTTTGCCGGGCCTTTGCAACGCAGCACGGTTGGTTGCCTTGGCGTGCTGCACTTTGATGGGCCCGCCAGCTGGCCCGTGTGGCCGCAAGCCAGTGTGTCGGCAGGACGTTCTCCTAGCCTGAAGGCGCCGCATGAATGCAAGTTGTGGCATTGGGGCTGGTGTGGAAAGCGAAGGAAGAGAGAGCTGGCTTGCATTGCCTGCCTGACCCTTGTGCTGGCTGTGCTGAGAGAAGTGCGCAGCGTTGCAATGTGGAAAGGCAGCAGCGTGCAGGCGGCAGGCTGGTGTGAGGTGGGCGGGGCTTGCAGTTTTCCTTGGGGGAGGTGGAGAAGAAAAACAGAGAGCTAGGTGGGGACGGCATGAAGGGGAGCGTGTATCAGGCATATAGGCTAGAATTAGCAGGAGAAGGAGAGAAAGAGGAGGAGAAGTAGAAGTAGAAGTAGAAAAAGAGAGAGAAAAAATTGAAAACAACCGGAAAGAAGAAGTGGCGAGGGTGTTAGCGTGGCCGGCTTGAATAGGCAAGAAGACGGTGTTGCAGATGCCTACGGCCATACTAGTCTGAAAACGCCCGATCTCGTCCGATCTCGGAAGCTAAGCAGACTCAGGCCTGGTTAGTACTTGGATGGGAGACCGCCTGGGAATACCAGGTGCAGTAGGCTTTTGCGGCCAGCAGAGACTGCTCACGCCAAGCACTCTCCACACCAGAGGCAGGCCAACCTTTTGCTGCTCTCTGCGTCCTCGCCATTCCTCCCAACACTTGCCTGCGGGCTCAACTCAGGCAGGCGGCTTGGTCGGGCCATTCAGCTGCTGCAGCTTTGCCGGGCCTTTGCAACGCAGCACGGTTGGGTGCCTTGGCGTGCTGTACTTTGATGGGCACGCCAGCTGGCCCGTGTGGCCGCAAGCCAGTGTGTCGGCAGGACGTTCTGTCTCCTAGCCTGAAGGCGCCGCATGAATGCAAGTTGTGGCATTGGGGCTGGTGTGGAAAGCGAAGGAAGAGAGAGCTGGCTTGCATTGCCTGCCTGACCCTTGTGCTGGCTGTGCTGAGAGAAGTGCGCAGCGTTGCAATGTGGAAAGGCAGCAGCGTGCAGGCGGCAGGCTGGTGTGAGGTGGGCGGGGCTTGCAGTTTTCCTTGGGGGAGGTGGAGAAGAAAAACAGAGAGCTAGCTGGGGACGGCATGAAGGGGAGCGTGTATCAGGCATATAGGCTAGAATTAGCAGGAGAAGGAGAGAAAGAGGAGGAGAAGTAGAAGTAGAAGTAGAAAAAGAGAGAGAAAAAATTGAAAACAACCGGAAAGAAGAAGTGGCGAGGGTGCTAGCGTGGCCGGCTTGAATAGGCAAGAAGACGGTGTTGCAGATGCCTACGGCCATACTAGCCTGAAAACGCCCGATCTCGTCTGATCTCGGAAGCTAAGCAGACTCAGGCCTGGTTAGTACTTGGATGGGAGACCGCCTGGGAATACCAGGTGCAGTAGGCTTTTGCGGCCAGCAGAGACTGCTCACGCCAAGCACTCTCCACACCAGAGGCAGGCCAACCTTTTGCTGCTCTCTGCGTCCTCGCCATTCCTCCCAACACTTGCCTGCGGGCTCAACTCAGGCAGGCGGCTTGGTCGGGCCATTCAGCTGCTGCAGCTTTGCCGGGCCTTTGCAACGCAGCACGGTTGGGTGCCTTGGCGTGCTGTACTTTGATGGGCATGCCAGCTGGCCCGTGTGGCCGCAAGCCAGTGTGTCGGCAGGACGTTCTGTCTCCTAGCCTGAAGGCGCCGCATGAATGCAAGTTGTGGCATTGGGGCTGGTGTGGAAAGCGAAGGAAGAGAGAGCTGGCTTGCATTGCCTGCCTGACCCTTGTGCTGGCTGTGCTGAGAGAAGTGCGCAGCGTTGCAATGTGGAAAGGCAGCAGCGTGCAGGCGGCAGGCTGGTGTGAGGTGGGCGGGGCTTGCAGTTTTCCTTGGGGGAGGTGGAGAAGAAAAAAAGAGAGCTAGCTGGGGACGGCATGAAGGGGAGCGAGTATCAGGCATATAGGCCAGAATTAGCAGGAGAAGGAGAGAAAGAGGAGGAGAAGTAGAAGTAGAAGTCGAAAAAGAGAGAGAAAAAATTGAAAACAACCGGAAAGAAGAAGTGGCGAGGGTGTTAGCGTGGCCGGCTTGAATAGGCAAGAAGACGGTGTTGCAGATGCCTACGGCCATACTAGTCTGAAAACGCCCGATCTCGTCTAATCTCGGAAGCTAAGCAGACTCAGGCCTGGTTAGTACTTGGATGGGAGACCGCCTGGGAATACCAGGTGCAGTAGGCTTGTGCGGCCAGCAGAGACTGCTCACGCCAAGCACTCTCCACACCAGAGGCAGGCCAACCTTTTGCTGCTCTCTGCGTCCTCGCCATTCCTCCCAACACTTGCCTGCGGGCTCAACTCAGGCAGGCGGCTTGGTCGGGCCATTCAGCTGCTGCAGCTTTGCCGGGCCTTTGCAACGCAGCACGGTTGGGTGCCTTGGCGTGCTGTACTTTGATGGGCACGCCAGCTGGCCCGTGTGGCCGCAAGCCAGTGTGTCGGCAGGACGTTCTGTCTCCTAGCCTGAAGGCGCCGCATGAATGCAAGTTGTGGCATTGGGGCTGGTGTGGAAAGCGAAGGAAGAGAGAGCTGGCTTGCATTGCCTGCCTGACCCTTGTGCTGGCTGTGCTGAGAGAAGTGCGCAGCGTTGCAATGTGGAAAGGCAGCAGCGTGCAGGCGGCAGGCTGGTGTGAGGTGGGCGGGGCTTGCAGTTTTCCTTGGGGGAGGTGGAGAAGAAAAACAGAGAGCTAGGTGGGGACGGCATGAAGGGGAGCGTGTATCAGGCATATAGGCTAGAATTAGCAGGAGAAGGAGAGAAAGAGGAGGAGAAGTAGAAGTAGAAGTAGAAAAAGAGAGAGAAAAAATTGAAAACAACCGGAAAGAAGAAGTGGCGAGGGTGTTAGCGTGGCCGGCTTGAATAGGCAAGAAGACGGTGTTGCAGATGCCTACGGCCATACTAGTCTGAAAACGCCCGATCTCGTCCGATCTCGGAAGCTAAGCAGACTCAGGCCTGGTTAGTACTTGGATGGGAGACCGCCTGGGAATACCAGGTGCAGTAGGCTTTTGCGGCCAGCAGAGACTGCTCACGCCAAGCACTCTCCACACCAGAGGCAGGCCAACCTTTTGCTGCTCTCTGCGTCCTCGCCATTCCTCCCAACACTTGCCTGCGGGCTCAACTCAGGCAGGCGGCTTGGTCGGGCCATTCAGCTGCTGCAGCTTTGCCGGGCCTTTGCAACGCAGCACGGTTGGGTGCCTTGGCGTGCTGTACTTTGATGGGCACGCCAGCTGGCCCGTGTGGCCGCAAGCCAGTGTGTCGGCAGGACGTTCTGTCTCCTAGCCTGAAGGCGCCGCATGAATGCAAGTTGTGGCATTGGGGCTGGTGTGGAAAGCGAAGGAAGAGAGAGCTGGCTTGCATTGCCTGCCTGACCCTTGTGCTGGCTGTGCTGAGAGAAGTGCGCAGCGTTGCAATGTGGAAAGGCAGCAGCGTGCAGGCGGCAGGCTGGTGTGAGGTGGGCGGGGCTTGCAGTTTTCCTTGGGGGAGGTGGAGAAGAAAAACAGAGAGCTAGCTGGGGACGGCATGAAGGGGAGCGTGTATCAGGCATATAGGCTAGAATTAGCAGGAGAAGGAGAGAAAGAGGAGGAGAAGTAGAAGTAGAAGTAGAAAAAGAGAGAGAAAAAATTGAAAACAACCGGAAAGAAGAAGTGGCGAGGGTGCTAGCGTGGCCGGCTTGAATAGGCAAGAAGACGGTGTTGCAGATGCCTACGGCCATACTAGCCTGAAAACGCCCGATCTCGTCTGATCTCGGAAGCTAAGCAGACTCAGGCCTGGTTAGTACTTGGATGGGAGACCGCCTGGGAATACCAGGTGCAGTAGGCTTTTGCGGCCAGCAGAGACTGCTCACGCCAAGCACTCTCCACACCAGAGGCAGGCCAACCTTTTGCTGCTCTCTGCGTCCTCGCCATTCCTCCCAACACTTGCCTGCGGGCTCAACTCAGGCAGGCGGCTTGGTCGGGCCATTCAGCTGCTGCAGCTTTGCCGGGCCTTTGCAACGCAGCACGGTTGGGTGCCTTGGCGTGCTGTACTTTGATGGGCATGCCAGCTGGCCCGTGTGGCCGCAAGCCAGTGTGTCGGCAGGACGTTCTGTCTCCTAGCCTGAAGGCGCCGCATGAATGCAAGTTGTGGCATTGGGGCTGGTGTGGAAAGCGAAGGAAGAGAGAGCTGGCTTGCATTGCCTGCCTGACCCTTGTGCTGGCTGTGCTGAGAGAAGTGCGCAGCGTTGCAATGTGGAAAGGCAGCAGCGTGCAGGCGGCAGGCTGGTGTGAGGTGGGCGGGGCTTGCAGTTTTCCTTGGGGGAGGTGGAGAAGAAAAAAAGAGAGCTAGCTGGGGACGGCATGAAGGGGAGCGAGTATCAGGCATATAGGCCAGAATTAGCAGGAGAAGGAGAGAAAGAGGAGGAGAAGTAGAAGTAGAAGTCGAAAAAGAGAGAGAAAAAATTGAAAACAACCGGAAAGAAGAAGTGGCGAGGGTGTTAGCGTGGCCGGCTTGAATAGGCAAGAAGACGGTGTTGCAGATGCCTACGGCCATACTAGTCTGAAAACGCCCGATCTCGTCTAATCTCGGAAGCTAAGCAGACTCAGGCCTGGTTAGTACTTGGATGGGAGACCGCCTGGGAATACCAGGTGCAGTAGGCTTGTGCGGCCAGCAGAGACTGCTCACGCCAAGCACTCTCCACACCAGAGGCAGGCCAACCTTTTGCTGCTCTCTGCGTCCTCGCCATTCCTCCCAACACTTGCCTGCGGGCTCAACTCAGGCAGGCGGCTTGGTCGGGCCATTCAGCTGCTGCAGCTTTGCCGGGCCTTTGCAACGCAGCACGGTTGGGTGCCTTGGCGTGCTGTACTTTGATGGGCACGCCAGCTGGCCCGTGTGGCCGCAAGCCAGTGTGTCGGCAGGACGTTCTGTCTCCTAGCCTGAAGGCGCCGCATGAATGCAAGTTGTGGCATTGGGGCTGGTGTGGAAAGCGAAGGAAGAGAGAGCTGGCTTGCATTGCCTGCCTGACCCTTGTGCTGGCTGTGCTGAGAGAAGTGCGCAGCGTTGCAATGTGGAAAGGCAGCAGCGTGCAGGCGGCAGGCTGGTGTGAGGTGGGCGGGGCTTGCAGTTTTCCTTGGGGGAGGTGGAGAAGAAAAACAGAGAGCTAGGTGGGGACGGCATGAAGGGGAGCGTGTATCAGGCATATAGGCTAGAATTAGCAGGAGAAGGAGAGAAAGAGGAGGAGAAGTAGAAGTAGAAGTAGAAAAAGAGAGAGAAAAAATTGAAAACAACCGGAAAGAAGAAGTGGCGAGGGTGTTAGCGTGGCCGGCTTGAATAGGCAAGAAGACGGTGTTGCAGATGCCTACGGCCATACTAGTCTGAAAACGCCCGATCTCGTCTGATCTCGGAAGCTAAGCAGACTCAGGCCTGGTTAGTACTTGGATGGGAGACCGCCTGGGAATACCAGGTGCAGTAGGCTTTTGCGGCCAGCAGAGACTGCTCACGCCAAGCACTCTCCACACCAGAGGCAGGCCAACCTTTTGCTGCTCTCTGCGTCCTCGCCATTCCTCCCAACACTTGCCTGCGGGCTCAACTCAGGCAGGCGGCTTGGTCGGGCCATTCAGCTGCTGCAGCTTTGCCGGGCCTTTGCAACGCAGCACGGTTGGGTGCCTTGGCGTGCTGTACTTTGATGGGCACGCCAGCTGGCCCGTGTGGCCGCAAGCCAGTGTGTCGGCAGGACGTTCTGTCTCCTAGCCTGAAGGCGCCGCATGAATGCAAGTTGTGGCATTGGGGCTGGTGTGGAAAGCGAAGGAAGAGAGAGCTGGCTTGCATTGCCTGCCTGACCCTTGTGCTGGCTGTGCTGAGAGAAGTGCGCAGCGTTGCAATGTGGAAAGGCAGCAGCGTGCAGGCGGCAGGCTGGTGTGAGGTGGGCGGGGCTTGCAGTTTTCCTTGGGGGAGGTGGAGAAGAAAAACAGAGAGCTAGGTGGGGACGGCATGAAGGGGAGCGTGTATCAGGCATATAGGCTAGAATTAGCAGGAGAAGGAGAGAAAGAGGAGGAGAAGTAGAAGTAGAAGTCGAAAAAGAGAGAGAAAAAATTGAAAACAACCGGAAAGAAGAAGTGGCGAGGGTGTTAGCGTGGCCGGCTTGAATAGGCAAGAAGACGGTGTTGCAGATGCCTACGGCCATACTAGTCTGAAAACGCCCGATCTCGTCTAATCTCGGAAGCTAAGCAGACTCAGGCCTGGTTAGTACTTGGATGGGAGACCGCCTGGGAATACCAGGTGCAGTAGGCTTGTGCGGCCAGCAGAGACTGCTCACGCCAAGCACTCTCCACACCAGAGGCAGGCCAACCTTTTGCTGCTCTCTGCGTCCTCGCCATTCCTCCCAACACTTGCCTGCGGGCTCAACTCAGGCAGGCGGCTTGGTCGGGCCATTCAGCTGCTGCAGCTTTGCCGGGCCTTTGCAACGCAGCACGGTTGGGTGCCTTGGCGTGCTGTACTTTGATGGGCACGCCAGCTGGCCCGTGTGGCCGCAAGCCAGTGTGTCGGCAGGACGTTCTGTCTCCTAGCCTGAAGGCGCCGCATGAATGCAAGTTGTGGCATTGGGGCTGGTGTGGAAAGCGAAGGAAGAGAGAGCTGGCTTGCATTGCCTGCCTGACCCTTGTGCT
>NC_092710.1:302424867-302439867 GCF_047496885.1 Scyliorhinus torazame
GGTGTGAGGTGGGCGGGGCTTGCAGTTTTCCTTGGGGGAGGTGGAGAAGAAAAACAGAGAGCTAGGTGGGGACGGCATGAAGGGGAGCGTGTATCAGGCATATAGGCTAGAATTAGCAGGAGAAGGAGAGAAAGAGGAGGAGAAGTAGAAGTAGAAGTAGAAAAAGAGAGAGAAAAAATTGAAAACAACCGGAAAGAAGAAGTGGCGAGGGTGCTAGGGTGGCCAGCTTGAATAGGCGAGAAGACGGTGCTGCAGATGCCTACGGCCATACTAGTCTGAAAACGCCCGATCTCGTCTGATCTCGGAAGCTAAGCAGACTCAGGCCTGGTTAGTACTTGGATGGGAGACCGCCTGGGAATACCAGGTGCAGTAGGCTTTTGCGGCCAGCAGTGACTGCTCACGCCAAGCACTCTCCACACCAGAGGCAGGCCAACCTTTTGCTGCTCTCTGCGTCCTCGCCATTCCTCCCAACACTTGCCTGCGGGCTCAACTCAGGCAGGCGGCTTGGTCGGGCCATTCAGCTGCTGCAGCTTTGCCGGGCCTTTGCAACGCAGCACGGTTGTGTGCCTTGGCGTGCTGCACTTTGATGGGCACGCCAGCTGGCCCGTGTGGCCGCAAGCCAGTGTGTCGGCAGGACGTTCTCTCTCCTAGCCTGAAGGCGCCGCATGAATGCAAGTTGTGGCATTGGGGCTGGTGTGGAAAGCGAAGGAAGAGAGAGCTGGCTTGCATTGCCTGCCTGACCCTTGTGCTGGCTGTGCTGAGAGAAGTGCGCAGCGTTGCAATGTGGAAAGGCAGCAGCGTGCAGGCGGCAGGCTGGTGTGAGATGGGCGGGGCTTGCAGTTTTCCTTGGGGAGGTGGAGAAGAAAAAAGAGAGCTAGGTGGGGACGGCATGAAGGGGAGCGCGTATCAGGCATATAGGCTAGAATTAGCAGGTGAAGGAGAGAAAGAGGAGGAGAAGTAGAAGTAGAAGTAGAAAAAGAGAGAGAAAAAATTGAAAACAACCGGAAAGAAGAAGTGGCGAGGGTGCTAGCGTGGCCAGCTTGAATAGGTGAGAAGACGGTGCGGCAGATGCCTATGGCCATACTAGTCTGAAAAGGCCTGATCTCGTCTGATCTCGGAAGCTAAGCAGACTCAGGCCTGGTTAGTACTTGGATGGGAGACCGCCTGGGAATACCAGGTGCAGTAGGCTTTTGCGGCCAGCAGTGACTGCTCACGCCAAGCACTCTCCACACCAGAGGCAGGCCAACCTTTTGCTGCTCTCTGCGTCCTCGCCATTCCTCCCAACACTTGCCTGCGGGCTCAACTCAGGCAGGCGGCTTGGTCGGGCCATTCAGCTGCTGCAGCTTTGCCGGGCCTTTGCAACGCAGCACGGTTGTGTGCCTTGGCGTGCTGCACTTTGATGGGCACGCCAGCTGGCCCGTGTGGCCGCAAGCCAGTGTGTCGGCAGGACGTTCTCTCTCCTAGCCTGAAGGCGCCGCATGAATGCAAGTTGTGGCATTGGGGCTGGTGTGGAAAGCGAAGGAAGAGAGAGCTGGCTTGCATTGCCTGCCTGACCCTTGTGCTGGCTGTGCTGAGAGAAGTGCGCAGCGTTGCAATGTGGAAAGGCAGCAGCGTGCAGGCGGCAGGCTGGTGTGAGATGGGCGGGGCTTGCAGTTTTCCTTGGGGAGGTGGAGAAGAAAAAAGAGAGCTAGGTGGGGACGGCATGAAGGGGAGCGCGTATCAGGCATATAGGCTAGAATTAGCAGGTGAAGGAGAGAAAGAGGAGGAGAAGTAGAAGTAGAAGTAGAAAAAGAGAGAGAAAAAATTGAAAACAACCGGAAAGAAGAAGTGGCGAGGGTGCTAGCGTGGCCAGCTTGAATAGGTGAGAAGACGGTGCGGCAGATGCCTATGGCCATACTAGTCTGAAAAGGCCTGATCTCGTCTGATCTCGGAAGCTAAGCAGACTCAGGCCTGGTTAGTACTTGGATGGGAGACCGCCTGGGAATACCAGGTGCAGTAGGCTTTTGCGGCCAGCAGAGACTGCTCACGCCAAGCACTCTCCACACCAGAGGCAGGCCAACCTTTTGCTGCTCTCTGCGTCCTCGCCATTCCTCCCAACACTTGCCTGCGGGCTCAACTCAGGCAGGCGGCTTGGTCGGGCCATTCAGCTGCTGCAGCTTTGCCGGGCCTTTGCAACGCAGCACGGTTGGGTGCCTTGGCGTGCTGCACTTTGATGGGCCCGCCAGCTGGCCCGTGTGGCCGCAAGCCAGTGTGTCGGCAGGACGTTCTCCTAGCCTGAAGGCGCCGCATGAATGCAAGTTGTGGCATTGGGGCTGGTGTGGAAAGCGAAGGAAGAGAGAGCTGGCTTGCATTGCCTGCCTGACCCTTGTGCTGGCTGTGCTGAGAGAAGTGCGCAGCGTTGCAATGTGGAAAGGCAGCAGCGTGCAGGCGGCAGGCTGGTGTGAGGTGGGCGGGGCTTGCAGTTTTCCTTGGGGAGGTGGAGAAGAAAAAAGAGAGCTAGGTGGGGACGGCATGAAGGGGAGCGAGTATCAGGCATATAGGCTAGAATTAGCAGGAGAAGGAGAGAAAGAGGAGGAGAAGTAGAAGTAGAAGTAGAAAAAGAGAGAGAAAAAATTGAAAACAACCGGAAAGAAGAAGTGGCGAGGGTGCTAGGGTGGCCAGCTTGAATAGGCGAGAAGACGGTGCTGCAGATGCCTACGGCCATACTAGTGTGAAAACGCCCGATCTCGTCTGATCTCGGAAGCTAAGCAGACTCAGGCCTGGTTAGTACTTGGATGGGAGACCGCCTGGGAATACCAGGTGCAGTAGGCTTTTGCGGCCAGCAGTGACTGCTCACGCCAAGCACTCTCCACACCAGAGGCAGGCCAACCTTTTGCTGCTCTCTGCGTCCTCGCCATTCCTCCCAACACTTGCCTGCGGGCTCAACTCAGGCAGGCGGCTTGGTCGGGCCATTCAGCTGCTGCAGCTTTGCCGGGCCTTTGCAACGCAGCACGGTTGTGTGCCTTGGCATGCTGCACTTTGATGGGCACGCCAGCTGGCCCGTGTGGCCGCAAGCCAGTGTGTCGGCAGGACGTTCTCTCTCCTAGCCTGAAGGTGCCGCATGAATGCAAGTTGTGGCATTGGGGCTGGTGTGGAAAGCGAAGGAAGAGAGAGCTGGCTTGCATTGCCTGCCTGACCCTTGTGCTGGCTGTGCTGAGAGAAGTGCGCAGCGTTGCAATGTGGAAAGGCAGCAGCGTGCAGGCGGCAGGCTGGTGTGAGATGGGCGGGGCTTGCAGTTTTCCTTGGGGAGGTGGAGAAGAAAAAAGAGAGCTAGGTGGGGACGGCATGAAGGGGAGCGCGTATCAGGCATATAGGCTAGAATTAGCAGGTGAAGGAGAGAAAGAGGAGGAGAAGTAGAAGTAGAAGTAGAAAAAGAGAGAGAAAAAATTGAAAACAACCGGAAAGAAGAAGTGGCGAGGGTGCTAGCGTGGCCAGCTTGAATAGGTGAGAAGACGGTGCGGCAGATGCCTATGGCCATACTAGTCTGAAAAGGCCTGATCTCGTCTGATCTCGGAAGCTAAGCAGACTCAGGCCTGGTTAGTACTTGGATGGGAGACCGCCTGGGAATACCAGGTGCAGTAGGCTTTTGCGGCCAGCAGAGACTGCTCACGCCAAGCACTCTCCACACCAGAGGCAGGCCAACCTTTTGCTGCTCTCTGCGTCCTCGCCATTCCTCCCAACACTTGCCTGCGGGCTCAACTCAGGCAGGCGGCTTGGTCGGGCCATTCAGCTGCTGCAGCTTTGCCGGGCCTTTGCAACGCAGCACGGTTGGGTGCCTTGGCGTGCTGCACTTTGATGGGCCCGCCAGCTGGCCCGTGTGGCCGCAAGCCAGTGTGTCGGCAGGACGTTCTCTCTCCTAGCCTGAAGGCGCCGCATGAATGCAAGTTGTGGCATTGGGGCTGGTGTGGAAAGCGAAGGAAGAGAGAGCTGGCTTGCATTGCCTGCCTGACCCTTGTGCTGGCTGTGCTGAGAGAAGTGCGCAGCGTTGCAATGTGGAAAGGCAGCAGCGTGCAGGCGGCAGGCTGGTGTGAGGTGGGCGGGGCTTGCAGTTTTCCTTGGGGAGGTGGAGAAGAAAAAAGAGAGCTAGGTGGGGACGGCATGAAGGGGAGCGAGTATCAGGCATATAGGCTAGAATTAGCAGGAGAAGGAGAGAAAGAGGAGGAGAAGTAGAAGTAGAAGTAGAAAAAGAGAGAGAAAAAATTGAAAACAACCGGAAAGAAGAAGTGGCGAGGGTGCTAGGGTGGCCAGCTTGAATAGGCGAGAAGACGGTGCTGCAGATGCCTACGGCCATACTAGTGTGAAAACGCCCGATCTCGTCTGATCTCGGAAGCTAAGCAGACTCAGGCCTGGTTAGTACTTGGATGGGAGACCGCCTGGGAATACCAGGTGCAGTAGGCTTTTGCGGCCAGCAGTGACTGCTCACGCCAAGCACTCTCCACACCAGAGGCAGGCCAACCTTTTGCTGCTCTCTGCGTCCTCGCCATTCCTCCCAACACTTGCCTGCGGGCTCAACTCAGGCAGGCGGCTTGGTCGGGCCATTCAGCTGCTGCAGCTTTGCCGGGCCTTTGCAACGCAGCACGGTTGTGTGCCTTGGCGTGCTGCACTTTGATGGGCACGCCAGCTGGCCCGTGTGGCCGCAAGCCAGTGTGTCGGCAGGACGTTCTCTCTCCTAGCCTGAAGGTGCCGCATGAATGCAAGTTGTGGCATTGGGGCTGGTGTGGAAAGCGAAGGAAGAGAGAGCTGGCTTGCATTGCCTGCCTGACCCTTGTGCTGGCTGTGCTGAGAGAAGTGCGCAGCGTTGCAATGTGGAAAGGCAGCAGCGTGCAGGCGGCAGGCTGGTGTGAGGTAGGCGGGGCTTGCAGTTTTCCTTGAGGAGGTGGAGAAGAAAAAAGAGAGCTCGGTGGGGATGGCATTAAGGGGAGCGAGTATCAGGCATATAGGCTAGAATTAGCAGGAGAAGGAGAGAAAGAGGAGGAGAAGTAGAAGTAGAAGTAGAAAAAGAGAGAGAAAAAATTGAAAACAACCGGAAAGAAGAAGTGGCGAGGGTGCTAGGGTGGCCAACTTGAATAGGCGAGAAGACGGTGCTGCAGATGCCTACGGCCATACTAGTCTGAAAACGCCCGATCTCGTCTGATCTCGGAAACTAAGCAGACTCAGCCCTGGTTAGTACTTGGATGGGAGACCGCCTGGGAATACCAGGTGCAGTAGGCTTTTGCGGCCAGCAGAGACTGCTCACGCCAAGCACTCTCCACACCAGAGGCAGGCCAACCTTTTGCTGCTCTCTGCGTCCTCGCCATTCCTCCCAACACTTGCCTGCGGGCTCAACTCAGGCAGGCGGCTTGGTCGGGCCATTCAGCTGCTGCAGCTTTGCCGGGCCTTTGCAACGCAGCACGGTTGGGTGCCTTGGCGTGCTGCACTTTGATGGGCCCGCCAGCTGGCCCGTGTGGCCGCAAGCCAGTGTGTCGGCAGGACGTTCTCCTAGCCTGAAGGCGCCGCATGAATGCAAGTTGTGGCATTGGGGCTGGTGTGGAAAGCGAAGGAAGAGAGAGCTGGCTTGCATTGCCTGCCTGACCCTTGTGCTGGCTGTGCTGAGAGAAGTGCGCAGCGTTGCAATGTGGAAAGGCAGCAGCGTGCAGGCGGCAGGCTGGTGTGAGGTGGGCGGGGCTTGCAGTTTTCCTTGGGGAGGTGGAGAAGAAAAAAGAGAGCTAGGTGGGGACGGCATGAAGGGGAGCGAGTATCAGGCATATAGGCTAGAATTAGCAGGAGAAGGAGAGAAAGAGGAGGAGAAGTAGAAGTAGAAGTAGAAAAAGAGAGAGAAAAAATTGAAAACAACCGGAAAGAAGAAGTGGCGAGGGTGCTAGGGTGGCCAGCTTGAATAGGCGAGAAGACGGTGCTGCAGATGCCTACGGCCATACTAGTGTGAAAACGCCCGATCTCGTCTGATCTCGGAAGCTAAGCAGACTCAGGCCTGGTTAGTACTTGGATGGGAGACCGCCTGGGAATACCAGGTGCAGTAGGCTTTTGCGGCCAGCAGTGACTGCTCACGCCAAGCACTCTCCACACCAGAGGCAGGCCAACCTTTTGCTGCTCTCTGCGTCCTCGCCATTCCTCCCAACACTTGCCTGCGGGCTCAACTCAGGCAGGCGGCTTGGTCGGGCCATTCAGCTGCTGCAGCTTTGCCGGGCCTTTGCAACGCAGCACGGTTGTGTGCCTTGGCGTGCTGCACTTTGATGGGCACGCCAGCTGGCCCGTGTGGCCGCAAGCCAGTGTGTCGGCAGGACGTTCTCTCTCCTAGCCTGAAGGCGCCGCATGAATGCAAGTTGTGGCATTGGGGCTGGTGTGGAAAGCGAAGGAAGAGAGAGCTGGCTTGCATTGCCTGCCTGACCCTTGTGCTGGCTGTGCTGAGAGAAGTGCGCAGCGTTGCAATGTGGAAAGGCAGCAGCGTGCAGGCGGCAGGCTGGTGTGAGGTGGGCGGGGCTTGCAGTTTTCCTTGGGGAGGTGGAGAAGAAAAAAGAGAGCTAGGTGGGGACGGCATGAAGGGGAGCGAGTATCAGGCATATAGGCTAGAATTAGCAGGAGAAGGAGAGAAAGAGGAGGAGAAGTAGAAGTAGAAGTAGAAAAAGAGAGAGAAAAAATTGAAAACAACCGGAAAGAAGAAGTGGCGAGGGTGCTAGCGTGGCCAGCTTGAATAGGTGAGAAGACGGTGCGGCAGATGCCTATGGCCATACTAGTCTGAAAAGGCCTGATCTCGTCTGATCTCGGAAGCTAAGCAGACTCAGGCCTGGTTAGTACTTGGATGGGAGACCGCCTGGGAATACCAGGTGCAGTAGGCTTTTGCGGCCAGCAGAGACTGCTCACGCCAAGCACTCTCCACACCAGAGGCAGGCCAACCTTTTGCTGCTCTCTGCGTCCTCGCCATTCCTCCCAACACTTGCCTGCGGGCTCAACTCAGGCAGGCGGCTTGGTCGGGCCATTCAGCTGCTGCAGCTTTGCCGGGCCTTTGCAACGCAGCACGGTTGGGTGCCTTGGCGTGCTGCACTTTGATGGGCCCGCCAGCTGGCCCGTGTGGCCGCAAGCCAGTGTGTCGGCAGGACGTTCTCCTAGCCTGAAGGCGCCGCATGAATGCAAGTTGTGGCATTGGGGCTGGTGTGGAAAGCGAAGGAAGAGAGAGCTGGCTTGCATTGCCTGCCTGACCCTTGTGCTGGCTGTGCTGAGAGAAGTGCGCAGCGTTGCAATGTGGAAAGGCAGCAGCGTGCAGGCGGCAGGCTGGTGTGAGGTGGGCGGGGCTTGCAGTTTTCCTTGGGGAGGTGGAGAAGAAAAAAGAGAGCTAGGTGGGGACGGCATGAAGGGGAGCGAGTATCAGGCATATAGGCTAGAATTAGCAGGAGAAGGAGAGAAAGAGGAGGAGAAGTAGAAGTAGAAGTAGAAAAAGAGAGAGAAAAAATTGAAAACAACCGGAAAGAAGAAGTGGCGAGGGTGCTAGGGTGGCCAGCTTGAATAGGCGAGAAGACGGTGCTGCAGATGCCTACGGCCATACTAGTGTGAAAACGCCCGATCTCGTCTGATCTCGGAAGCTAAGCAGACTCAGGCCTGGTTAGTACTTGGATGGGAGACCGCCTGGGAATACCAGGTGCAGTAGGCTTTTGCGGCCAGCAGTGACTGCTCACGCCAAGCACTCTCCACACCAGAGGCAGGCCAACCTTTTGCTGCTCTCTGCGTCCTCGCCATTCCTCCCAACACTTGCCTGCGGGCTCAACTCAGGCAGGCGGCTTGGTCGGGCCATTCAGCTGCTGCAGCTTTGCCGGGCCTTTGCAACGCAGCACGGTTGTGTGCCTTGGCGTGCTGCACTTTGATGGGCACGCCAGCTGGCCCGTGTGGCCGCAAGCCAGTGTGTCGGCAGGACGTTCTCTCTCCTAGCCTGAAGGTGCCGCATGAATGCAAGTTGTGGCATTGGGGCTGGTGTGGAAAGCGAAGGAAGAGAGAGCTGGCTTGCATTGCCTGCCTGACCCTTGTGCTGGCTGTGCTGAGAGAAGTGCGCAGCGTTGCAATGTGGAAAGGCAGCAGCGTGCAGGCGGCAGGCTGGTGTGAGGTAGGCGGGGCTTGCAGTTTTCCTTGAGGAGGTGGAGAAGAAAAAAGAGAGCTCGGTGGGGATGGCATTAAGGGGAGCGAGTATCAGGCATATAGGCTAGAATTAGCAGGAGAAGGAGAGAAAGAGGAGGAGAAGTAGAAGTAGAAGTAGAAAAAGAGAGAGAAAAAATTGAAAACAACCGGAAAGAAGAAGTGGCGAGGGTGCTAGGGTGGCCAACTTGAATAGGCGAGAAGACGGTGCTGCAGATGCCTACGGCCATACTAGTCTGAAAACGCCCGATCTCGTCTGATCTCGGAAACTAAGCAGACTCAGCCCTGGTTAGTACTTGGATGGGAGACCGCCTGGGAATACCAGGTGCAGTAGGCTTTTGCGGCCAGCAGAGACTGCTCACGCCAAGCACTCTCCACACCAGAGGCAGGCCAACCTTTTGCTGCTCTCTGCGTCCTCGCCATTCCTCCCAACACTTGCCTGCGGGCTCAACTCAGGCAGGCGGCTTGGTCGGGCCATTCAGCTGCTGCAGCTTTGCCGGGCCTTTGCAACGCAGCACGGTTGGGTGCCTTGGCGTGCTGCACTTTGATGGGCCCGCCAGCTGGCCCGTGTGGCCGCAAGCCAGTGTGTCGGCAGGACGTTCTCCTAGCCTGAAGGCGCCGCATGAATGCAAGTTGTGGCATTGGGGCTGGTGTGGAAAGCGAAGGAAGAGAGAGCTGGCTTGCATTGCCTGCCTGACCCTTGTGCTGGCTGTGCTGAGAGAAGTGCGCAGCGTTGCAATGTGGAAAGGCAGCAGCGTGCAGGCGGCAGGCTGGTGTGAGGTGGGCGGGGCTTGCAGTTTTCCTTGGGGAGGTGGAGAAGAAAAAAGAGAGCTAGGTGGGGACGGCATGAAGGGGAGCGAGTATCAGGCATATAGGCTAGAATTAGCAGGAGAAGGAGAGAAAGAGGAGGAGAAGTAGAAGTAGAAAAAGAGAGAGAAAAAATTGAAAACAACCGGAAAGAAGAAGTGGCGAGGGTGCTAGGGTGGCCAGCTTGAATAGGCGAGAAGACGGTGCTGCAGATGCCTACGGCCATACTAGTCTGAAAACGCCCGATCTCGTCTGATCTCGGAAGCTAAGCAGACTCAGGCCTGGTTAGTACTTGGATGGGAGACCGCCTGGGAATACCAGGTGCAGTAGGCTTTTGCGGCCAGCAGTGACTGCTCACGCCAAGCACTCTCCACACCAGAGGCAGGCCAACCTTTTGCTGCTCTCTGCGTCCTCGCCATTCCTCCCAACACTTGCCTGCGGGCTCAACTCAGGCAGGCGGCTTGGTCGGGCCATTCAGCTGCTGCAGCTTTGCCGGGCCTTTGCAACGCAGCACGGTTGTGTGCCTTGGCATGCTGCACTTTGATGGGCACGCCAGCTGGCCCGTGTGGCCGCAAGCCAGTGTGTCGGCAGGACGTTCTCTCTCCTAGCCTGAAGGTGCCGCATGAATGCAAGTTGTGGCATTGGGGCTGGTGTGGAAAGCGAAGGAAGAGAGAGCTGGCTTGCATTGCCTGCCTGACCCTTGTGCTGGCTGTGCTGAGAGAAGTGCGCAGCGTTGCAATGTGGAAAGGCAGCAGCGTGCAGGCGGCAGGCTGGTGTGAGATGGGCGGGGCTTGCAGTTTTCCTTGGGGAGGTGGAGAAGAAAAAAGAGAGCTAGGTGGGGACGGCATGAAGGGGAGCGCGTATCAGGCATATAGGCTAGAATTAGCAGGTGAAGGAGAGAAAGAGGAGGAGAAGTAGAAGTAGAAGTAGAAAAAGAGAGAGAAAAAATTGAAAACAACCGGAAAGAAGAAGTGGCGAGGGTGCTAGCGTGGCCAGCTTGAATAGGTGAGAAGACGGTGCGGCAGATGCCTATGGCCATACTAGTCTGAAAAGGCCTGATCTCGTCTGATCTCGGAAGCTAAGCAGACTCAGGCCTGGTTAGTACTTGGATGGGAGACCGCCTGGGAATACCAGGTGCAGTAGGCTTTTGCGGCCAGCAGAGACTGCTCACGCCAAGCACTCTCCACACCAGAGGCAGGCCAACCTTTTGCTGCTCTCTGCGTCCTCGCCATTCCTCCCAACACTTGCCTGCGGGCTCAACTCAGGCAGGCGGCTTGGTCGGGCCATTCAGCTGCTGCAGCTTTGCCGGGCCTTTGCAACGCAGCACGGTTGGGTGCCTTGGCGTGCTGCACTTTGATGGGCCCGCCAGCTGGCCCGTGTGGCCGCAAGCCAGTGTGTCGGCAGGACGTTCTCTCTCCTAGCCTGAAGGCGCCGCATGAATGCAAGTTGTGGCATTGGGGCTGGTGTGGAAAGCGAAGGAAGAGAGAGCTGGCTTGCATTGCCTGCCTGACCCTTGTGCTGGCTGTGCTGAGAGAAGTGCGCAGCGTTGCAATGTGGAAAGGCAGCAGCGTGCAGGCGGCAGGCTGGTGTGAGGTGGGCGGGGCTTGCAGTTTTCCTTGGGGAGGTGGAGAAGAAAAAAGAGAGCTAGGTGGGGACGGCATGAAGGGGAGCGAGTATCAGGCATATAGGCTAGAATTAGCAGGAGAAGGAGAGAAAGAGGAGGAGAAGTAGAAGTAGAAGTAGAAAAAGAGAGAGAAAAAATTGAAAACAACCGGAAAGAAGAAGTGGCGAGGGTGCTAGGGTGGCCAGCTTGAATAGGCGAGAAGACGGTGCTGCAGATGCCTACGGCCATACTAGTGTGAAAACGCCCGATCTCGTCTGATCTCGGAAGCTAAGCAGACTCAGGCCTGGTTAGTACTTGGATGGGAGACCGCCTGGGAATACCAGGTGCAGTAGGCTTTTGCGGCCAGCAGTGACTGCTCACGCCAAGCACTCTCCACACCAGAGGCAGGCCAACCTTTTGCTGCTCTCTGCGTCCTCGCCATTCCTCCCAACACTTGCCTGCGGGCTCAACTCAGGCAGGCGGCTTGGTCGGGCCATTCAGCTGCTGCAGCTTTGCCGGGCCTTTGCAACGCAGCACGGTTGTGTGCCTTGGCGTGCTGCACTTTGATGGGCACGCCAGCTGGCCCGTGTGGCCGCAAGCCAGTGTGTCGGCAGGACGTTCTCTCTCCTAGCCTGAAGGTGCCGCATGAATGCAAGTTGTGGCATTGGGGCTGGTGTGGAAAGCGAAGGAAGAGAGAGCTGGCTTGCATTGCCTGCCTGACCCTTGTGCTGGCTGTGCTGAGAGAAGTGCGCAGCGTTGCAATGTGGAAAGGCAGCAGCGTGCAGGCGGCAGGCTGGTGTGAGGTAGGCGGGGCTTGCAGTTTTCCTTGAGGAGGTGGAGAAGAAAAAAGAGAGCTCGGTGGGGATGGCATTAAGGGGAGCGAGTATCAGGCATATAGGCTAGAATTAGCAGGAGAAGGAGAGAAAGAGGAGGAGAAGTAGAAGTAGAAGTAGAAAAAGAGAGAGAAAAAATTGAAAACAACCGGAAAGAAGAAGTGGCGAGGGTGCTAGGGTGGCCAACTTGAATAGGCGAGAAGACGGTGCTGCAGATGCCTACGGCCATACTAGTCTGAAAACGCCCGATCTCGTCTGATCTCGGAAACTAAGCAGACTCAGCCCTGGTTAGTACTTGGATGGGAGACCGCCTGGGAATACCAGGTGCAGTAGGCTTTTGCGGCCAGCAGAGACTGCTCACGCCAAGCACTCTCCACACCAGAGGCAGGCCAACCTTTTGCTGCTCTCTGCGTCCTCGCCATTCCTCCCAACACTTGCCTGCGGGCTCAACTCAGGCAGGCGGCTTGGTCGGGCCATTCAGCTGCTGCAGCTTTGCCGGGCCTTTGCAACGCAGCACGGTTGGGTGCCTTGGCGTGCTGCACTTTGATGGGCCCGCCAGCTGGCCCGTGTGGCCGCAAGCCAGTGTGTCGGCAGGACGTTCTCCTAGCCTGAAGGCGCCGCATGAATGCAAGTTGTGGCATTGGGGCTGGTGTGGAAAGCGAAGGAAGAGAGAGCTGGCTTGCATTGCCTGCCTGACCCTTGTGCTGGCTGTGCTGAGAGAAGTGCGCAGCGTTGCAATGTGGAAAGGCAGCAGCGTGCAGGCGGCAGGCTGGTGTGAGGTGGGCGGGGCTTGCAGTTTTCCTTGGGGAGGTGGAGAAGAAAAAAGAGAGCTAGGTGGGGACGGCATGAAGGGGAGCGAGTATCAGGCATATAGGCTAGAATTAGCAGGAGAAGGAGAGAAAGAGGAGGAGAAGTAGAAGTAGAAGTAGAAAAAGAGAGAGAAAAAATTGAAAACAACCGGAAAGAAGAAGTGGCGAGGGTGCTAGGGTGGCCAGCTTGAATAGGCGAGAAGACGGTGCTGCAGATGCCTACGGCCATACTAGTGTGAAAACGCCCGATCTCGTCTGATCTCGGAAGCTAAGCAGACTCAGGCCTGGTTAGTACTTGGATGGGAGACCGCCTGGGAATACCAGGTGCAGTAGGCTTTTGCGGCCAGCAGTGACTGCTCACGCCAAGCACTCTCCACACCAGAGGCAGGCCAACCTTTTGCTGCTCTCTGCGTCCTCGCCATTCCTCCCAACACTTGCCTGCGGGCTCAACTCAGGCAGGCGGCTTGGTCGGGCCATTCAGCTGCTGCAGCTTTGCCGGGCCTTTGCAACGCAGCACGGTTGTGTGCCTTGGCGTGCTGCACTTTGATGGGCACGCCAGCTGGCCCGTGTGGCCGCAAGCCAGTGTGTCGGCAGGACGTTCTCTCTCCTAGCCTGAAGGCGCCGCATGAATGCAAGTTGTGGCATTGGGGCTGGTGTGGAAAGCGAAGGAAGAGAGAGCTGGCTTGCATTGCCTGCCTGACCCTTGTGCTGGCTGTGCTGAGAGAAGTGCGCAGCGTTGCAATGTGGAAAGGCAGCAGCGTGCAGGCGGCAGGCTGGTGTGAGGTGGGCGGGGCTTGCAGTTTTCCTTGGGGAGGTGGAGAAGAAAAAAGAGAGCTAGGTGGGGACGGCATGAAGGGGAGCGAGTATCAGGCATATAGGCTAGAATTAGCAGGAGAAGGAGAGAAAGAGGAGGAGAAGTAGAAGTAGAAGTAGAAAAAGAGAGAGAAAAAATTGAAAACAACCGGAAAGAAGAAGTGGCGAGGGTGCTAGCGTGGCCAGCTTGAATAGGTGAGAAGACGGTGCGGCAGATGCCTATGGCCATACTAGTCTGAAAAGGCCTGATCTCGTCTGATCTCGGAAGCTAAGCAGACTCAGGCCTGGTTAGTACTTGGATGGGAGACCGCCTGGGAATACCAGGTGCAGTAGGCTTTTGCGGCCAGCAGAGACTGCTCACGCCAAGCACTCTCCACACCAGAGGCAGGCCAACCTTTTGCTGCTCTCTGCGTCCTCGCCATTCCTCCCAACACTTGCCTGCGGGCTCAACTCAGGCAGGCGGCTTGGTCGGGCCATTCAGCTGCTGCAGCTTTGCCGGGCCTTTGCAACGCAGCACGGTTGGGTGCCTTGGCGTGCTGCACTTTGATGGGCCCGCCAGCTGGCCCGTGTGGCCGCAAGCCAGTGTGTCGGCAGGACGTTCTCCTAGCCTGAAGGCGCCGCATGAATGCAAGTTGTGGCATTGGGGCTGGTGTGGAAAGCGAAGGAAGAGAGAGCTGGCTTGCATTGCCTGCCTGACCCTTGTGCTGGCTGTGCTGAGAGAAGTGCGCAGCGTTGCAATGTGGAAAGGCAGCAGCGTGCAGGCGGCAGGCTGGTGTGAGGTGGGCGGGGCTTGCAGTTTTCCTTGGGGAGGTGGAGAAGAAAAAAGAGAGCTAGGTGGGGACGGCATGAAGGGGAGCGAGTATCAGGCATATAGGCTAGAATTAGCAGGAGAAGGAGAGAAAGAGGAGGAGAAGTAGAAGTAGAAGTAGAAAAAGAGAGAGAAAAAATTGAAAACAACCGGAAAGAAGAAGTGGCGAGGGTGCTAGGGTGGCCAGCTTGAATAGGCGAGAAGACGGTGCTGCAGATGCCTACGGCCATACTAGTGTGAAAACGCCCGATCTCGTCTGATCTCGGAAGCTAAGCAGACTCAGGCCTGGTTAGTACTTGGATGGGAGACCGCCTGGGAATACCAGGTGCAGTAGGCTTTTGCGGCCAGCAGTGACTGCTCACGCCAAGCACTCTCCACACCAGAGGCAGGCCAACCTTTTGCTGCTCTCTGCGTCCTCGCCATTCCTCCCAACACTTGCCTGCGGGCTCAACTCAGGCAGGCGGCTTGGTCGGGCCATTCAGCTGCTGCAGCTTTGCCGGGCCTTTGCAACGCAGCACGGTTGTGTGCCTTGGCGTGCTGCACTTTGATGGGCACGCCAGCTGGCCCGTGTGGCCGCAAGCCAGTGTGTCGGCAGGACGTTCTCTCTCCTAGCCTGAAGGTGCCGCATGAATGCAAGTTGTGGCATTGGGGCTGGTGTGGAAAGCGAAGGAAGAGAGAGCTGGCTTGCATTGCCTGCCTGACCCTTGTGCTGGCTGTGCTGAGAGAAGTGCGCAGCGTTGCAATGTGGAAAGGCAGCAGCGTGCAGGCGGCAGGCTGGTGTGAGGTAGGCGGGGCTTGCAGTTTTCCTTGAGGAGGTGGAGAAGAAAAAAGAGAGCTCGGTGGGGATGGCATTAAGGGGAGCGAGTATCAGGCATATAGGCTAGAATTAGCAGGAGAAGGAGAGAAAGAGGAGGAGAAGTAGAAGTAGAAGTAGAAAAAGAGAGAGAAAAAATTGAAAACAACCGGAAAGAAGAAGTGGCGAGGGTGCTAGGGTGGCCAACTTGAATAGGCGAGAAGACGGTGCTGCAGATGCCTACGGCCATACTAGTCTGAAAACGCCCGATCTCGTCTGATCTCGGAAACTAAGCAGACTCAGCCCTGGTTAGTACTTGGATGGGAGACCGCCTGGGAATACCAGGTGCAGTAGGCTTTTGCGGCCAGCAGAGACTG